>NC_143508.1:12395530-12547045 GCF_051622355.1 Phaseolus vulgaris
GAGATCCAGTCCAAGCTGGGAATGAGAAACATATATTCCCAGCTTGAGGGGGGCTGATAAAATAATTGTACCCTTTATTAATAACTGCACACCTTTGCACACTTTTGTTTTGGGCCTTCCTTTTTGGGCTTTTGTTTTTCTCTTTGTAATCTGTGTTTTGCTGTTTGACATGTACATATATATACTCTTATGGATCCAATAATAATTAGTTTTTTCTGTGCCATTAAGTTTCACAATTCAGACTTCTTTCCCTCTTTCTGTTCTCTGTTCTCTCTCCCCCTCTGTTTAGGGTTTTTCATCCTCTGTTGGTTGGTGCCTTGGGTGATTGCTATCTCTTTGCCATGGCGGTTAATCGCATTATTGGCAAGTTCTGTAAATCTCATACACTATCAGATTTGTCTAGGTCCTTCGTGTCTTAGCAACAAAGAAAGTACTACTTTCAATAGTCCAAAAGCCATTGATAGATGGCTTATCCAAAATATAATTTAATATTGCTTTTGACATGCATCACTCAGTGGTATTTAATCCACAAATGAATAATTGGGTAAATAATACGGACTTCATAATTCCAACCAATGATCGAACAAAACATTCCAAAGGATTTGAGAAATCTAATAACTAAATTTGAATAATATGAAATTCACTTATTAGAGTTTCCTTTATTTTTTTAAGATTTAATTACCTTATTCGTCCCTATATTTGGGTCAATATTCAATTTAGTACCGTGGTTTTTAAAAAAATCAATTTGGTTCCTATGTTTTTTAAAATGTATCCAAATTGGTCCTTTCCATTAAGTCTTTCCTAACAGCGTCAGATGTTGCTTACGTGACAGAGAGAGAATGTCTATGTGGCAGAGAGAGAATGCTCATGTTGGGGAGAGTGTGTTTATGTGGAGATGTGAGATTGGGAGTTATTATTATTATTATTATTATTATTATTATTATTGTTATTATTATTATTATTATTATTATTATTATTAGTATTGTTACTATTACTATTATTATTATTATTATTATTATTACTACTGATGTTATTATTATTATTATTATTATTTTTATTGTTATTATTACTATTGTTACTTTTTTTTACTATTATTAATATTAATATTATTTTTTTAATATTTATTATTATTATTATTACTATTACTATTACTGTTGTTATTATTATTATTATTATTATTAAAAATAGTAATAATAATAATCTATACCTATATATAAAGGGGATTCCCCTCTTTAACTGCTCTTAATTTTTTTTCCGATTTTATCCTTATATTAATATTTAATTTTATTATTATATTATGGTCATTGTGTCATTTCTTATTTTTTATACAATATTTGGTATACGGGGCAATTTTGAAGAGCCGTTATGAATTGAAAGAGAGGTGGAGAAGCGGTTATGAATTGAAAGAGAGGTGGAGGAACGCTTATGAATTGAAAGAGATGGTTTATTTTCAAAATCAGTTACATAAAGAAAGAGAGTTTATTTTCAAAATCAGAGTTTATTTTCAAAACCAGTTGCATAAATAAAGGGAGTAACTATTCAAATTCTAAGAGAAAAAAAAATATTAGAGAAAATAACAAAGAAGATACGAAGGAAGTGTTGAAAAAAAAAAAATAAAGAACATGAAGAAGCATTGGTCACTTTTTATCCTTACACCCTTCGATCCCACCAATGAGTACCAGGTAGCTTCACGTGTCTCCCTCAGAACCCACATTCACGAAAAATGTGATCTTTTTTTGTAATACATTAATTATTTTTTCTTTGAGTATTTGGGAAATGCAACATTGGTACAAGGATGAGAAGTACAACACCACCAGGGTGAAGGATCAAGGGGTGCCCTGCTTTCTCTTCGGTCAATAAGGTCACTGGTGAGGCCTTGAAGCATTGAATTGGTTCCTCTCATCTCGTAAGATCTTTCTCTCAAGGTTTACTCTTTCATTGCAGGGTGTTTTTTTTATGTGATTGTGCTTGATAATTGCTTTGCTGGTTTTATAATTGGGATTATAGAGTGCAAATTGCGAGTTGGTTGAATGATTTCAATGTTTAGTGCAAATTTCAAATGCATATTTTTAGTTTTATTTATGGGTTACGATATGATCCAATTGATTTTCATCCAATGGTTATCACCTGATTGTGTGTGCTAAGTTCCTGATTGCAGGAAATGTGTATATTTCATTGAATGTGATGTTAGTTACTGCAAGCAAGTTGATGGCAGTTTCTGATCTTGGTTTTCTATTACTATTGTATATGTATTTACTATAGTAACAACATGACTGCTTTGGTAGCTTTTTCTGTTTCGAATAATGTACATACCAAAATTGGGGTTTATGGGTGGACTGGATTGGAGCTTTATGCTTTTAAGATAAAGATGGGTTGTTGTGTTGTTCTTATGTGCAGATTTTGAAACTGTTTGCATTGGGATAAGAGCAAAGTAATACGATCATGTCTTCACTGCATTGCTTATTACAAAACTCAGGTTTTCCCTTAACCCTCCCCTGTCGTTTTGCCTTTTTCTTTAGTCTGTTTCGTCACTCTCTGCTCATACTTTTACTTCTCCTTCAATCTTTTAAGTTTATTATACCAATTATGATGAGAATCAAAAAGATGTTATCAATAGAAGAAAGGGACAAGGGCCAAAGCATTTAATGTTCTTCTTATTAGTCTTTGTAAAAGATGAGGCCCAAGCCCAAAAGCCCAAGCCCAAGCCCAAGAAGGCCAAAGCCAAAGAGCCCAAGTCTATCCCATGAGGCAAGGCCAAGCTTTGAAATACTCTTGTATAGTTTTAGGAGATGTGGTTATTAAATAAAGGAGTGTGAAAATGTAAAATAAAGTCACATTTCCCATGTGACTTAGGAGAGTGGTGTAGGTGTAGTTTTTGGGAGGTGTCATAGTAGAAAAAGGTCACACCTCCCATGTGACTTGTTTTTGGTGGGAATTTCAAATGAGTTTATTTGAAATTTCCCACCTATTTTTCAGCACCTCTAGGCTATAAATAAAGGTGCTTAGCTTGTACAATTCAGATTGGAATTTTATAGTAGAGAGACTATACTCAAATTTGGAGAGAAATTGTGAGTCTTGAGTCTTCTTCCTCCTTTGCCTTATCTTGTGAGCAATGGTGAGCTTCAAGTGGCGGCACTCCATCACTTATCTTGGATCAAGGAACCAAGTGGCATGAAGTGTTCTTCCAATTCTCAAAATCCAGCAAACTCCTTCTATAAGTGTTCTTCCTTCATGTTCTTTCAATTCCATTCGGTAGATTAGCTTTGCTTGTTGTTTCCTTTCATTTGTACCGATTAGATTTATGTTTCCAGCATTGTTTTCTTGTTTCTGTTCGGTGCAGTTTCTTTCATTTCCATTTTTCTGTTCGGTTTATCATTTGTGTTCTTCCATTCCTTGTGTTTTTTATTCCATTTGACAATATATGGACTTCCATATGAGTTTTGGTTGGTGCAAAGTCTTGGTGAGTTCATGAATTAGAACATTGATCCAATTTAAGTAAAGTGCCATTTATGACCAGATCAAGTTGCTCCTAAGAATGTCAAAGAATCATGTATTCTTGTTGTTGCATTCACATCATGTGGTATCTAGAGTCTAGGCTTGTTTTTGCTTAAATTTTGAGTTGTATTTCACTTTACTTTCAAGAGCTCTTTAATTCAAGTTGTTTACCATTCTGTTTTAGGATTTATTTTGAGTTTCCTTGCTGTTTTTCTTTTGTTACACCAAGTGTTTGTGAAAAGGTTTATGGCACTCATTGTTCATATGAGTGTGGCTGCTCTTTTGGAATGGCATTCTCCTTCCTAGAGCTGTCCTTAAGCTTCCTTTCACTTGTTGTTCTATCTTGTGATATGTCTTTTAATTTTGTAATCATGTCAAGTTTTGTCTTAGTCATGTTATTCCATAATTGTCGTTACTTCTTGTAGTACTTTTATTGCTTTGATTGTTTCTTGCTTTGGTTTACTTTCTGTTTTGAGTTTATTGCTTGATCCTTTGTGCATTTTCATTTTTAGATTTGAGTTCATGCTTGTATCTTCATTCTATACAAGTTCCTTTACACAAATTCCTCTATGTCTTTGCTAGTTCATTATACTGTTTTTCATTCCTGAATAAGATACTCTGTTTTCTTACAAACGTGTTACTGTTTTCAATTTACTGCAATTAATTGGCTCACTGGAAATTCGTGAAAATTTGGATTTACATACTTCAAAGTGTTACAAAAGCATAGAAAAAAGAATCACTCAAAAATTCCAAGTACACAAAAAATGATAAATAAAATACGGAAAGTGTACAATACTGCCGAAAAGAATACGGTAATTGAGCAGCAATTTTGAAAAATTTATTTCTCTCAATTGGCTTACTGTGTTTACTTCGTTCCAGTGCCATTATTGAGTTAAGACATTGAAGTTTTTGTGGTTAATTTTTTCACATTCCAGTTCGCTTTCAATCAGTACAGTTAAATCTGTAAACATAGCACAGTTTGCATAATTTTTTTTTTCCAGTAGCTGTTTTCTGTTTTCTTCAATCTACTCTAGCACTTTTCTTTAGGACTCTTTTGGTGTGCCTTCTTTATTCATTGAGTTCCTTATTTTCTTGCTTGTCTTTCATTCATATTCTTTCTAGTTTGTCATACATTGCTCTCTGTTTTTGGTTTAGCTTTTATTGTTTACACCTTTTCTTGCTTGTCTTTTTGTTCTTCTTAAAGTTGTGTGGAGACTTGTTCTTAAGTAAGTTGGTTTGCTGTGACATATTTCACTTGAAGCTACTCCATTCCACAAGCAAGGCTTGGTTGAGGACAGAATATTTTCTTGGAGTGGTTTGAGTGCTTTCTTGGGCATTTTCCAGCAACCTATATCTCACTGTTTTTAATTGTCTAACAAGTTTCTTTCACTGTTTTGTTTTCTGTTTTTGTGTATTTTCTGCTCATGGCTCATATTTCTAGTGGAGAGTCCTCCAAACCGTGTTCACCACAAAAGGAAGCCCTTTATGAAGACTTAAAGAATGCCAAGCAATCCAATGCTCACTATCTTGAGGTGATAAGGAAGATGGAAGCACGGCTCCAAAGCTTGGAGTTAAACCGAGAAGAAATGCATCAAAACCGTGAGAGAAGAACTCCTCCTCCTATTCGGCATTCTTCAAGGCACTCCCATTCTTCTCATGGTTATTATGAAGACAATCCAAGGCCAAGACATCATCACCATGAAGAGAGGCGCCAACATGTGGCTGGCCCTTGTTCTCCTAATGTAAAACTTCCTAGTTTTAGTGGTGAAAGTGATCCCAATGTATACTTAGGATGGGAGGCTAAGGCGGACCAAATTTTTGATGTAAATGGGGTTAGGGATGAGCATAGGGTTAAGTTAGCTTCTTTAGAATTTTTGGACTATGCCATGCAATGGTGGCATCAATACCTCATGGACAATGACCTACACAAGAGGCCGCCCGTGGTCTCTTGGAACGATTTGAAAGCTTGTTTACGCGCTAGATTCGTACCCCCACACTTTAGGAAAGACCTTATGTTGAAACTCCAACGGTTTCATCAAGGCACGCTAAGTGTGGATGATTACTTTAAACAACTAGACACGCTTTTAATTCGAGTTAATATGGATGAGAGTGAGGAGGCTAAGATAGCTAGGTTTGTGAGTGGCCTTCGAAGGAACATTCAAGACGTGGTAGAGTTACAAGAATATTCTTCTTTGGAAAATGTGGTGCACCTTGCTAGTAAAATTGAAAACCAACTTGCAAGGAAAAATGCTTTCAAAAATTCTTCTAAAGATAACTACTACCACTCTTCTTGGAAAAATAAAAATAACTCTTTTTCAAATATCCCTTCTAAGAACTCTACTTTCAAACCTAGAGAGTCTAAGCCTTCCACTTCCAATTCTAGGCCTAAATCACCACATAAATCGTCTAGTAAGAAGTGTTTTAAATGCTTAAGCTATGGACATATTGCTTCTAATTGCCTTTCTAAGCGAACTATGTATATGCATGATGGGGTAGATGGTAGTGAGCACGAGTCCGAATCTTCTAGACATTCCTCACCTTCTAGATCCCCAAGTGAGAGTGAGAGTGAGAGCCCACATGAGGGTGACCTATTAGTAATAAGACGCATGCTTGGACAAGTTTTAAAACCTTTTGATGAAACTCAAAGAGAAAATATTTTTCATTCAAGGTGTCTTATTAATGATAGGGTATGCTCTTTGATTGTGGATGGGGGGAGTTGTGCTAATGTGGCAAGCACAAGAGTGGTAGACAAACTTAGATTACCTACCATCTCTCATGCCAAGCCCTACAAATTACAATGGTTAAGTGAGGTAGGTGAGATTGTTGTTAACAAGCAAGTCCTCATTACATTTTCTATTGGTAAATATAAAGATGAGGTCTTGTGTGATGTTGTCCCAATGGAAGCCACACATATTCTTTTAGGTAGGCCATGGCAATTTGATAGAAAAGTTTTTCATGATGGCTTTACCAACAAAATGTCTTTTAACTTCCATGGGCACAAAGTCATTCTTAAGTCTCTCTCTCCAAAGGAAGTTCATGAGGACCAAGTTAAAATGAGAGAAAAGAGAGAGAAAGAAAATGATATAAAAAATTCCAAGAGAAGCCTTCTCATGTCCACACAACAAGTTAAAAAGGTAATAGTTAATCAAAAGCCTATTTTTTTAGCTATTCCTAGGACTATTGAATGTGAGTCGGCTAAGGATAGTCCCACATGTTTGGACAATTTGGTAAAAGAATATGAAGGTATGTTTCAAGATCCTTCTAAAGGCTTACCACCTCTAAGAGGGATTGAACACCAAATAGACTTCATGCCCGGGGTTTCTTTACCAAATAGCCCTGCATATAGGACCAATCCTAAAGAAACTAAAAGAGAAAATGAAAAAACAAATGAAGTACTTGATAAACCGAGTCATAATACCTTCTCAACTAATTCAATTTTGTTGACTCGTGCTACGCCTTCAAGGTATCCTTCTTCTTTGTCTTGTTCATTACCCAAGGTTCCTACTTATACACCGTATTGGATGAAGAATGTTAAGGATGATTTTTTCATACCTTCTAGTTTTCCAAATAATATCATTTCTAAACAATCTTTTCCTACATGGGCTATGTATAGGACATCTTTTTCTGAACTCCCAACATTTCAACGTACTAAGTCATGTTTGCCTATTTCTTCTTGTATTCTCTTATCTAATTACAAACTGACTTTGTTTTATGCAGGAGTACTGAATTTGTGGACGAATTCTCTCCAACTTGGGGAGTATGATGAGAATCAAAAAGATGTTATCAATAGAAGAAAGGGACAAGGGCCAAAGCATTTAAAGTTCTTCTTATTAGTCTTTGCAAAAGATGAGGCCCAAACCCAAAAGCCCAAGCCCAAGAAGGCCAAAGCCAAAGAGCCCAAGTCTATCCCATGAGGGGCAAGGCCAAGCTTTGAAATACTCTTGTATAGTTTTAGGAGGTGTGGTTATTAAATAAAGGAGTGTGAAAATGTAAAATAAAGTCACATTTCCCATGTGACTTAGGAGAGTGGTGTAGGTGTAGTTTTTGGGAGGTGTCATAGTAGAAAAAGGTCACACCTCCCATGTGACTTGTTTTTGGTGGGAATTTCAAATGAGTTTATTTGAAATTTCCCACCTATTTTTCAGCACCTCTAGGCTATAAATAAAGGTGCTTAGCTTGTACAATTCAGATTGGAATTTTATAGTAGAGAGACTATACTCAAATTTGGAGAGAAATTGTGAGTCTTGAGTCTTCTTCCTCCTTTGCCTTATCTTGTGAGCAATGGTGAGCTTCAAGTGGCGGCACTCCATCACTTATCTTGGATCAAGGAACCAAGTGGCGTGAAGTGTTCTTCCAATTCTCAAAATCCAGCAAACTCCTTCTATAAGTGTTCTTCCTTCATGTTCTTTCAATTCCATTCGGTAGATTAGCTTTGCTTGTTGTTTCCTTTCATTTGTACCGATTAGATTTCTGTTTCCAGCATTGTTTTCTTGTTTCTGTTCGGTGCAGTTTCTTTCATTTCCATTTTTCTGTTCGGTTTATCATTTGTGTTCTTCCATTCCTTGTGTTTTTTATTCCATTTGACAATATATGGACTTCCATATGAGTTTTGGTCAGTGCAAAGTCTTGGTGAGTTCTTGAATTAGAACATTGATCCAATTCTAAGTAAAGTGCCATTTATGACCAGCTCAAGTTGCTCCTAAGAATGTCAAAGAATCATGTATTCCTGTTGTTGCATTCACATCACATGTCAACTCACTCTTCTAAATCTAATGAAAGTGATATAAAGTCCATCAAATCTCTTTTAAAACAATTAGCCAAGAACTTTCAACCATTCTCATATAGACAATTGGAAAATGAGGTACAAATCAAAGAGTTAGAAATGACTAAAGAAAAGGGTATTATCAACCATCAAATCATACGTTCTCATGCATCTATTTCTCAAGATCATGATTCTTTTGGGGAGGAAAGCCTTAGGATAAATGAGTATTATCAACCACCCCGTAGGAGAACTAGAAGAGATAGAAGATAAAGTAGGAAATTTGTTTGTAATTTTATTTAAGTAAATTGAGGTTATGGTTAGGATTCTAAAACCTACCTAGGGTACAATTGGGCTCAATTGCCACCCACATTAAACCCTAGGTCGGTCATTAGACCAAATTAGGTCACATTTGGTCATGCTTGCCTTGTGACTCCAATTAGGCGCCTAATTTCAAACTGAATAGCTTTTGAATTTCCCACCCTTTTTGTAATCCTTGGCCACCTCCTACACCTGTATAAGGAGATGCTTGGCTCATTTTTCTACGATCATAAAATAAATTTTTAGGTGTTCTATTAAGTATGCCGTTTGCTTTTACATTTTATTAAGTCTTATTGTAGTTTTCAATTGATGCATTTCAATTTTATTTTGAGTCATTTTGATTTTGAATTCAAGTTCAAGTAATCTCTAGTCATGTTCTTCCTAAAATGTCATTAAACTCATGTGGTGCCTTTTCCATTTGATTTTCGTTGTTTTTTTTTAGTGTTAATACTAATATGAAGTTGAGCTTTGATGCATTTTATTTTTACAGATTTGAGTTATATACTTGTTTTTAGTTCCATACAAGTTCAATTTTTTCTAAATTCTATTTTGTCTTTGATTTTTCAATTTTGTCTTTAACTTCAATTAGGTTTCCTCTGTTTTCCATATTTTTGTGCTAACTAAAAAAGTTTCTTATAATTTGAATTGTTGATGAAAAAAATATGAAACTCTGGATTTGAATACCTTGAGATGTTAAGAAAAAGTGAAAAAAGAATTACATCAAAATCAAAATAGAAAAAAATGACAAATGAAAATCAGACAGAGTGTAAAACAATTTGGCTTTGAAAATTTGAATTGAGCAGCGAATTTGAAACAATTATTGAAATTAATTGGCACACTATTTCTGTAAATTTCCAACGCCAATATTCAGTTTATACATTGAAGTTTCAGTGGTTAAGATTTCAAAGTCTAATTTCAAATATTCTATTCTGCATAAATTCGGAAAGTTGTGAAAAGTTCATAAAACAATTTTGTAGTTCATTTTGGTTTATTTAATCTATTCTAGAACCTTTCTTTAGGATTCCATTTATGTGCTATCCTTTCTTTGTCAACCTTAATTTTTTTTCGGTCAATTTCTTGTCTATTCATTTGAAATAATGTCCATTATAAACTCTCTTTGAAGTTGTCCTTATTTTTAAATTGATCTTTTGTTGCTTTAAATTTGTTTGACCTCTATTTGTGGAAGTGGCCGAATCTCTCTTTGGTGAGTTGTGGAGCTGAAAATTTTGGTGCAAGCTACATCACTAAAAGAGGTAAAACCAGATACCATAGGTTAAATATCCTAAGGAGGTGAAGCAAGGGAGAAGCAACATAAAAGTTACACAAACACAAAGCAATAGGAAAAACATTTTGGAGTTTATAAAATAGGAATTTATTTTTGCATACAATTTGTTGACCTAATTTCATTGTATTTATATTTTAGTTGTAATTTTCTAAACTTGTTTACTTAGTGGATTAACACCACACTTAGTTCAGTAAGTGTGTCTTCAAGGTCCAAGGTGCCAAGAAGCCTCACCTAGGAAATCGTCTAGTTTAAAGTTTTCTAGTTAGCAATTTCAATTGTTTTATTCATTTTCATATTTTGTTAAGTATTTTTCATCTTTGATTGTGCTCTTATTAATTTGCTTAGAGAAAGGTTTGTGATGTGTTGTGGGATAGTCTCTAGCTAGGAAAGACTTGGTACTTAAGCGATCCTAGTGATCCATCTCCCTTTCCTGGGAACTACCTATTTCACTAATCTTATTTTTCTTTTTGGGAATTCCTTCTATCACAAACTTTAACATGTCTAAACATACTTCCAATCTTAGTGAAAGTGATTTGAGCTCTACAAAATCTCTTTTGAAACAAATGGCTAGAGACATTCAATCACTTACACTAAGACAATTACAACATGAAAATCAAATCATTAAAGAAAAGAAAGAAAGAGATTCTCATCTTGCAATTCTTGAGGAAGAGTTAAAACTTGTTAAACAAAGAGATGGATATATAAGAAAACAAAAAAAATCCCATCCATCTAGTTTTAGGTCTAGCGAATTTCATGCTGAGGAAGAGAGTCCTAGAATCAATTATTATTATCAACCTACACCTAGAAGAACTAGAAGAGAAAGCCACCCAACTGAGACTAGGGTTGACTTACCTTATTTCTATGGTAAGGAAAATGTTGAAGTATATCTAGATTGTGAGATGAAAGTACAACAACTTTTTCCTGCCACCATGTGAGTGAGGAAAGGAAGGTACCCCTACCAAGTTTAAGCTTTCAATCAAATGCTATGTAATGGTGGATTGACCTAGAGAGAGACGTCTCCATAAAGACTCTCCCATTACCTATTGGAATGATCTTAGGGGAGCCTTGAAATGCCTCCATATTCCTTCATACTACAATAAGGAGTTGATGGACAAGCTCCAAAGACTCCAACAAAAGAACATGAGTGTAGAGGAGTAATACATAAAATGGATTTGTACATGATGAGAGCCTCTATTAGGGAGGAAGAAACACCATCTCTATGTTTCTAGTGGACTTAGTCTTAAGATAAGAGACAGAGTATAACTTTTGCCCTATAGGGACTTAAATGACTTGATCCAACTTTGCATAAATGTTGAGCAACAAATTTGAGAAAAGGGTCAAGTCTCAATGAAAGTTCTTATTCTAGCTCCTATCCCAAGAAGGAGTATAAGAAATAAAGGGAGGATTGTTTTTCTAAAGATAAATCTAAAATAGAAACTCCCAAAAAACCTAGAGAGAGGAAAAGATATGCAAACCTCACACACTTGCAGTAGAGATATCCAATGTTTTAAATGTCTTGGTAGAGGCCACATAGCATCTCAATGTCTCAATAAGAGAACCATGATCCTAAAGGGAAAATATGAGTATAAAAACCAATATGATGAGTCTAGTGAGAAGGGGGAGAAAGAAAAGAGTGAGGGGGAATTATTGATGATTAGAAGAACCCTCAATAATCAACCTAGTGTGAAGCATGAAATACAAAGAGAGAACATCTTTCATACAAGATGTAAAATTTTAGAAAATACTTGTTCCTTCATTGTGGATAGTGGCTCTTGCTGAAATTGTTGTAGCATTAGGTTCGTTGAAAAGATTGGTCTACAAGTTATACCCCACCCCAAACCCTATAAGTTAGAATGGTTGAATGAAGACGGGGACTTAACTATAGATAAACAAGTAAAAGTTAGTCTTTCTGTGGGAAACTACAAAGACAATGTTTTATGTGGTGTAGTACCTATGGAAGTCTGTCATATCTTATTGGGAAGGAAATGGCAATTTGATAAGAAAACCACCCATAATGGCCTTACCAACGAGATTACCTTTACCCATAAAGATAAAAAGTTTGTACTTTATCCTTTAACACCTTCACAAGTGGTAGAGGACCAAATACAAATGAAAATAAAAAGAGAAAATGGAAGAAAACAAATCTCGAAAACCAAAGGATATTCCTTAGAGACAATGTTGAGGCATGGGAGAAGAGTGTTCATTCCCACAAGGTCATTCAGATAGAACATAATTTGGAGATATATGAAGTTAAAAAATTCTTCTATTTGAACAGCCTTCAGGCTTCCTTCTTTGTAAAGGAGCACTTACATGCACTGCCACACTTTCATAACCTAGTGTTCTACCTCCTAGGGTCAAAAGTCTTATAAAAAGAATTTGATGATGTGTTCCCTAAGGAAGGACCAATTGGACTTCCATCTTTTAGGGGCATAGAACATCAAATTGATTTAGTGCCTGGAGCTAGTCTACCAAATAGGCCGACATACAGAACTAATCCTAAAGAGACTAAGGAGAAAGAATCCCAAGTTCAGGAATTGTTGGATAAGGGTTGGATCCAAAAGAGACAAAGTCCTTGTGTTATACCTGTTTTGTTGGTGCCTAAGAATGATGGAAAGTGGAGAATGTGTTATGATTGTAAAGCCATCAACAATATCACCATCAAATACATGTATCCAATTTATAGACTTGGTTATATGTTTGATGAATTGCATGGGTCCATAATATTTTCCAAGATTGATCTTAAAAGTTGTTATCACCAAATTAGAATCAAAGAGGGTGATAAGTGGAAAATTACTTTTAAGAACAAGTTTCGACTATATGAGTGGTTAGTGATGCCGTTTGGTCTCACTGATGCACCTAGCACTTTCATGAGGCTTATGAATTATGTCCTTAAGGATTGTATAGGTAAATATGTAGTAGTTTACTTTTATGATATTTTAGTTTATAATTAGAGTCTAGAGTCTCATTTAGGTCTTCTTAAAAAAGTCTTGTTAGTTCTGAAGAATAACAATTTGTTTGCTAATGTAGATAACTGCATTTTTGTTGTTGATAGTGTGGTCTTTTTAGGATTTATAGTCAACAAAAATGGGGTTCATGTTGACCTAAAGAAAATCAAAGTCATCCAAGAGTGGCCAACATCGTAGAATGTAGGAGAAGTTAGGAGCTTTCATGGTTTAACAAGTTTTTATAGAAGATTTTTTCCCAACTTCTCAAGTCTAGCTTCACCACTAAATGAGTTAGTGAAGAAAGACACTTCATTCTGTTAGACAGAGAAACATGAGAAAGCCTTTCAAAGGTTGAAAATTCAACTCACTAATGCACCCATTCTAACTTTACCAGACTTTTAAAAAACTTTTGAGCTAGAGTGTGATGCATTAGGAGTGGGCATAAGAGTATTGTTATTGTAGGATTGGCACCCAATTGCATATTTTAGTAAAAAAATACATGGTGCAACCTTCAATTACCCCACCTATGATAAAGAGCTTTATGCCTTTGTGAGAGCCTTATAGACTTGGGAACACTATTTGGTATCAAAAGAATTTGTCATTCATGATGATCATGAGTCTTTGAAATATATTAAGGGTCAGTGTACCGCCCTGGTAGTCGGAAGTGGTGACGTGGCATCAAGCTATGGTATAGGCGTGTTGATAAGACGCCAGGTTGGCAGAAGGGAAGGAAGTCGGGGGGTTCGTGAAGTCGCCAGTTATTAAGTTGGCGTGCTCCGATCTCCAGCATACCAGAACCGGCGGTCACCGGGTTAAAGATGAAGTCGCCAGATGTAAACTCAGGCGACCAAGTGATTAGAGATCGCCGAAGCAAGCACATCGCCGAAGATGAAGGTAGTACAGATTATGAAGGCGGCCGGCGAGACCACAGGGAAGGTGTGTACGAAGGCACCCTAGCTCGCCAATCCAGTAGAGATCACACTCCAGGACAGCTATGCACTGAGTAGTATCATGCATAAGTAACTTAGCCAAAATGAGAGTCAGAAGCAGCGCCCAAGTCAAGGAGGCTCCAGATGATGGCACGTGTACAGCTGGATGCGAGCCACGTGTCCAGGTCTATAACTGCCAGGAGAGAGAAAGTGTCCAGGTATATAAGGGTTTCCCAACGAACTTCTGAGGTACGCACGTTCAGATTGTCTTCTTTACGCTTGCGAGTTCTTGAGTATACTGTGAGAGAGAACATTGCACGGTTCCTTGAGAGTTCTTAAGTGTTGCTCTTAGTATTTGGTGGTTCGGTCACTGACTTGGGCGTTGGAGTGCGATCGGCCGCAGCGGCGCCGCTCTGTTCTTTTGCAGGTTCTTGAGGTGGATCGCGACGAAGGACGGAGGTTGACGCGGTGCACACGTCGATCCAAGTTTCACGAGGCTAGCTTCAACGTTCTGGTCAACAGGCAGGATCATCAGGCGCCCACCGTGGGGCCGTGTAAAACCTGTTCCCATCCACAGCGTGAGTTCTTGGAGGTTTTTGCAGTTTTCTGAGTGGTTGTGTGCTGGTGCAACCACTGTTTGCTGTTCATCTAAGTTTTGTTCGGTGATTTCGCGTTTTCCACCGTTCGTTTCGAGTTTTGTTCGGTGAGGTGAAGTTTCCTGCTGATTGCGCGAGCTTTGTTCGGAGAGATTTGAGTTCTTTGGCTTGTTTGGTTTTTCGTGGAAGAAGCGTTGGTTTCTGTGGAGGTTCGCTGTGTTCTTGAGGTTTCTTTCGCAGTTTCGCGAAGTTCTGACCGATTGATCGCTGAATCGATCGTCGCTGAAGGAAGTGTTGTTCGTTGCGCCCTGTGATTTGCGAAGTGTTCATGAGAAAAATGAGAAGCAACCGTTCAAGTCCAGTCACGCCCGTTGCTGCTGATGGCGCCGCCGCCATGACCATGGCGCAGATGGTGGAGATTATGCGTTCGTTGCAGGCGAATGTGGAAGCCTCGCGCATAGAATAGGCGAGAATGCATGAGGACCTGGTCGCGTCTCGGGCCAGGAATGATGAGCTTAGCAAAGTGACTGAAGAGCTGCGTCAAGCTCTTCAGGAGCAGCGAGGGCGTCCTATTGCTGAAGAGGTCGCGCCGTCGACGCCGCCCCGTGTTTTTCCTATGCCTTTCGCTCAGGCGATTACTGACACGCCTATTCCTGCGAGTGTGGTACCTGTTAAGGCTGTTTTCACCGGCGTGGAGGATCCTGAGGCTCATCTCACCACGTTCCATACGCAGATGATGCTGTCAGGAGGGTCAGACGCCGTGTACTGCAAGATGTTCGTGAGCACACTCCAGGGAACGATGCTGGAATGGTTTGTGAGCCTGCCTACAGGTCACATAACCAACTTCCAACAGTTTTCGAAGATTTTCGTCGAGCAGTACATCGTGAATAAGGCACCGCCCAGGGTGTCTTACGATTTGTTTGATATAAGGCAATATCAGGGAGAGTCCCTCAGGGACTACTTGAATCGCTTTGGGGCGCAGATGGTCAGATCGTCGGCCAAAGATGAGGAAATGCTGGTCTACGCATTTAAGAAAGGCGTGCTGCCGGGACCATTCTGCGAGGCATTGATCAGGGCTCACCCCGCCACGTTTGTTGAGGTTAGGCGACTTGCGGTGGCCCACATCGCCGACGAGAGTGAAGTCGCCGAGAAGAGAGGAAGCGTGGCCCCCGCTAGGCCACGCGCCCAGACCAGGATCCAGCCGCAGAGGGTGCTGGAGACAACGGCGGCCAGGAGGGATCAGAGGACTCGCCATCCTTATGATCCAAGGAAGAACAAGGGCAGGGGCCAAGGACGCCCGCAACCAGCACGCCGGGAATACAATCGCCCGCCTAAGCACAAGTTTGTCATGGGACTGGCGGACCTGATCGCCATTCCCAACATATCAGCTAGGTTGAAAGCGCCCGAGAAGGTAGGCGACAAGGTGCTGGGACCAAAGCCAGACGCCTGGTGTGAGTTTCACCAGGGCTTTGGCCACACTGTAGATTCATGTTTGGCTTTAGGATACCAGCTCGACGATCTGGTCAAGAGCGGATTCCTAAATGACTATTTGCTGGATAGAAGGACGGGGGGCGCGTCGAGCTCCCAACCAGCAGGTGGAGAGACTCAACAGCACGAGATGCCTACGCAAGGGGAAATCCACACCATTGCAGGGGGTTTCTCAGGGGGTGGATGCACCGCATCACAGAGGAAGAGGTACGCGAGGTCTGTAATGACGGTGGATATGTTTGAAGACCACTCGCCGGATATGGACATTACGTTCACCAAGCAAGATCTTCGGGACGTTGTGCCTCATGACAACGATCCCATAGTCATCTCGTTGATCACAGCAGGAAGAAAGGTCCACAGGGTTCTGGTGGACCAAGGAAGCTCGGCAGACGTGATGTTCTGGCCGACTTTCACGCAGCTGGAGCTACCCCTTGACCAGCTGAGGCCCTATGGAGGGTGTTTGTATGGTTTTGCTGGTGACCAGGTGGAGGTCAGGGGGTACATAGAGTTGAGGACTACGTTTACAGATGAGGCGGGTTCGAGAACGGAGAAAATCAAATACCTTGTCGTAAATGCCCCTTCAACATACAACATCCTGCTGGGCAGACCCACGCTCAACAGAATAGGCGCTATACCATCGACCCGACACATGAAGGTGAAGTTGCCATCTATGGAGGGGGTGGTGATCACCATCAAATCCGACCAGAAAGAAGCAAAGAAGTGCTATGAGAATAGCCTGAAAAACAAAAAGGTCTGTGAGTTACGTGACAACCACCCCGCCTCCTGCTGTGAAGCTCAGATCGACGATGATAGAAGAGATCGCCAGAAGAGACGTGGAGATGGTGGATGCTGAGCTGGGAGAGGGAAACGCCGGTCTGGAGGAAGAAGAGGCGAGGAATCGCCCTGAGAAAGCGAGAGAGCTGGGAATCGCCAGGGCGGTGATCGCTAGAGAAACCAGGCCAAAACCTGTCGAGCAGTGGCTCGAGAGAGAGATCGGAGGAAAGGTCTTCAAGCTGGGAAGATCTCTGGAGGTCGAGCTCCAGGACCAGATCGCCAAGGTGATAGAGCGGCATCTGGATGCGTTTGCATGGTCCGCTTCGGACATGCCCGGGATCGATCCCGACTTCTTGTGCCATCATTTGGCGATGGACAACTTGGTGAGACCAGTGCGGCAAAGGAGAAGAAAGTTCAACGAGGAGAGGAGGCAGGCGATCAGGGACGAAACACAGAAACTCCTCGCTGCAGGCCATATCAGGGAGGTGCAGTATCCCGATTGGCTAGCCAATGTCGTGCTGGTGAAGAAGAGCAACGGGAAATGGCGCATGTGCGTCGATTTCACTGATCTAAATAAGGCTTGCCCAAAGGACTCATATCCTTTACCAAGCATAGATGCCCTGGTGGATAGTGCTGTAGGGTGCAAATTGTTGAGTTTCCTGGATGCCTTCTCGGGGTATAACCAGATCAAGATGCATCCCATGGATGAAGAGAAGACTGCCTTCATGACCGAGAGATCGTGTTATTGCTATAAGGTGATGCCGTTCGGGCTGAAGAATGCGGGGGCCACGTACCAGAGGTTGATGGATCGAGTACTTGCACCGATGTTGGGAAGGAATGCGCAAGCGTATGTGGACGACATGGTCGTGACCTCGCCAGAGAAAAGCAAGCACGTTGCGGACTTGGAGGAATTGTTCACGACGATCGCCAAGTTCAGGTTGAAGCTGAATCCAGAGAAATGCATCTTTGGCGTGGAGGCTGGAAAGTTCCTGGGATTTCTCTTAACTGAAAGAGGAATAGAAGCCAACCCGGACAAGTGTGCCGCCATCTTGGCGATGAGGAGCCCGGCCACTGTGAAGGAAGTACAACAGCTAACAGGTCGGATGGCCGCCCTGTCTCGCTTCGTGTCAGCTAGCGGAGAGAAGGGCCATCCCTATTTCCAGTGTTTAAGGCGCAATAATAAGTTTGCCTGGACGAAAGAATGTGAGGAAGCCTTCGTCATGCTCAAGGAGTATCTGGCGAGCCCGCCGGTTTTGTGCAAACCGCTGGTGGGAACCCCTCTCAGGTTGTATTTTGCTGTAACTGAGAGGGCGGTGAGTGCGGTGCTCGCCCAGGACCAAGATCAGGCTCAGAAGCCTATTTATTTTGTTAGTAAGGTGCTGCAGGGCCCCGAAACGAGATATCAGGCCCTGGAGAAGGCTGCACTGGCTGTGGTATTTTCGGCGAGGAGGCTGCGCCACTATTTCCATAGCTTCACGATTCTGGTGATGACCGATCTTCCCATCCAGAAGGTTTTGAAGAAGCCCGACGTTACGGGAAGGATGGTGAAGTGGGCAGTGGAGCTGTCGGAGTTTGATATTAAGTATGAGCCCCGAGGCCCGATCAAGGGACAGATCTTCGCAGATTTCGTGGTCGAGCTCTCATCTGAGGCGACACGAGTTGAAGGGGACGATTTCCGTTGGGTGCTCTCGGTGGATGGATCGTCGAACCAGCAGGGTAGCGGCGCTGGAGTCATCTTGGAGGGACCCAACGGCGTGCTGATCGAACAATCTTTGAGGTTTGCCTTCAAAGCCAGCAACAATCAAGCAGAATATGAGGCGCTGATCGCCGGGATCTTGCAGGCTAAAGAGATGGGAGCAAGGGTCCTAATGGCTAAGAGTGACTCGCTGCTAGTCACGGGGCAAGTAACAGGCGAGTTCCAGGCTAAAGATCCACAAATGGCGGCTTACCTGGAGTATGTACAGGAATTGAAGAGTTCCTTTGCCTCCTTTGAAGTGGTGCATGTGCCCAGAGAGCAGAATGCCCGAGCTGACTTGCTGGCTAAGCTCGTCAGTTCAGGCAAGGGGGGTAGGCAGAGGACGGTGATTCAAGAAACTCTGAAGACGCCGAGAGCATTTGTAGCAGATCACCTGGTTCTTCAGATAAACAAGTCGACGGAGAAAGCGGCGAGGAGTCACAAATCCTTGACTCAAGAGACCTTGAGGTCGCCAAGAATAAGGGCATGTCAGGGAGAGAAGGTGAGCATGATGCAGGTCTGCGCTACCCATGAGCCAGACACCTGGACAACACAGTACAAGCGGTGCCTGGCAGATGGCCTTCTCCCGCTGGATCCGACAGAGGCTAGGAAGATAAAAAAGAATTCTAGCAAGTTCATATTGATTGATGGCGAGTTGTACAGGTTTGGGTTCACTCACCCACTCCTGGAATGTGTGCATGGTGAGAAATGCACGAGAATTATGGCAGAGCTCCATGAAGGGATATGCGGAAGCCACGTCGGGGGTCGAGCTTTGGCCGCAAGGACTCTCCGTGCAGGTTACTACTGGCCAACAATGAGAGAAGATTGCAAGAGATATGCGCAGTGCTGCAAGCAATGCCAGCAGCACGCCGATTGGCACAAGGCGGCTCCCGAGGAGTTGAAGTCGATTTACAGCCCCTGGCCGTTTCATACATGGGGAATCGACATCCTGGGACCTTTCCCGCTGGCGATCAGGCAGATGAAGTACTTGGTGGTGGCGATTGAGTATTTCACCAAGTGGATTGAAGCAGAACCAGTGGCCCAGATCACCGCACACAAGATCGAAGGCTTCGTGTGGAAGAACATTGTGTGCCGGTTTGGTGTGCCCAAGCGCCTGGTGTCGGACAACGGGACTCAGTTTGCAAGTCACCTGTTGAAGAAGCTGTGCGAAGGGGTGGGAATTCAGCAAGTGTTTGCATCTGTCGAGCACCCTCAGACGAATGGCCAAGTAGAGTCAGCCAATCGGGTGTTGCTAAGAGGTTTGAAGAGAAGGCTAGAGAAAGCCAAAGGAAGCTGGGCTGAGGAGGTACCCCGTATAGTCTGGGCGTACCACACCACCGAGCAGTCAGGAACCCATGAGACCCCGTTCAGCTTGGTCTATGGGTGTGACGCAATGATTCCGGTGGAGATCCAGGAGAGCTCGCCGAGATTCCAGAACTTCGTAGAGGAAGACTCGAATGAGGAGAAAAGGTTGAACCTGGATCTACTGGATGAGGTCAGGGAAGAGGCGAGATTGAAAGCTGAGGCGGTGAAGAGAAGGATTGAACGAAGATATAACTCGAAGGTGATGCCAAGACAGTTCAGTGAAGGCGACCTGGTGATGAGGAAAGCCCACCAGTACGAGATGGAGAATAAGCTGTCGCCTAAGTGGACGGGACCGTTCAGAATAACCGAGGCGCTCGGGAACGGCGCCTACCGCTAAGAAACATTGGAAGGAGGGGCAATTCCTCGCACTTGGAACGCCACGCACCTCAAGTTGTATTACAGTTGAGAACTTTGTAAGTAAAGACAAACACGAAGTTATACTACAATGTCTCTGTTAAAACAGTTTGAAGGGGACACTCTTTTTTCCCTAAGGAGGGTTTTTAATGAGGCCACCCAATAAAAAAGAGTTTTCGAAGCTTAAGGTTGTTTTAGATTGCATGCTTGCTGTTTTCCAAAGTTTTGAAGAAAGACCTTGTCACTCATATGTGATTTAAGGCAAGTTAAAGATATATTGCATGCTTTCTGAAAGGTTTTTAAGTCCTCATCGTCTTTCGGCGATCGGAGGCACCAGTTAAAGTTAAAGTCCTCATCGTCTTTCGGCGATCGGAGACACCAGTTAAAGTTAAAGTCCTCATCGTCTTTCGGCGATCGGAGGCACCAGGTAAAAGACCTCAACGCCCTCGCGCGTCCTGAGGCGAGATAAAGACCTCCTCGCCGTCGAGCGAGTGCAGGCGAGGAAGAGTGAAAAAGTCCTTAGTGTTTCTGGGGGGGAGAAGATGTAACCCCTGGGGCAATGTAGAGGCACCAGCGAAAAGTCCTCAGTGTTTCTGGGGGAGAGGAGATGTAACCCTCGGGGCAATGTAGAGGCATGAGTTAAAGACCTTCTCGCCGATGAACGAGTTCAGGCAAGATAAAATCCTTCTCGTCTCGAACGAGTTCAGGTATGGTGTAAAGGGTGGAAGAAGTTTTGAGGGTGGCTAAGGTAGGTTCAAAGAGAACGCCTAGCCACCCGGTCTCTCGTTCTGAAGATCAGGGAGGTAGAGAAGGATCCGAAAGGCGCCTCTACCCCCAGATGAAGGAACAATGGCCAAGTTATGAAGCCAGGAAGAAGCTGATATCGCCAAGAGTCTTTGGCGACCAGGAGAAATTCAAGCAGTGGCAAGAAAGTTAAAGACCCGTTTTGATGAAGCAGGTCGGGTTAGCGGTGTCTTAAGCCATTAGTTGAGTTAAAGTTCGTTGTTTGAAGAGTGATTTTACGCTAAGGTTCATTGCCTTGAGATTACAAGTTGTTAGAGTGATTGTTATTCGAAATCGAAGTGGTTCGAAGCAGTTAAGTATATGATCGCGCTTACGAAATCGCTAAGTTAATTTCTTGAAGTAAATCGTGCAAGGAAAGATAAAGCAGACAAAGAAGTTACAAGAAGAAACGCAAAGACTTTATCATTAAATAAACATCAGTTCAAAGCACATATGCAGTAAAGGGGAAAGTCTATTACAATCATATGAAAGGAGAAAGCGTAAGAGTAGTGAATGGAGGGAATCAATTAGTCTTCAGCAGGAACAACCTTCCCGTCCACCACCTCGTTGTTGAGAGACACCATGGTAAGATCTAGATCGGGAAACAAGCAGGCGAACTGTTCCCGGGCGGCCTCGAATCCTGCAGCAAGAATCTGGGCAGAGCTTAGCTCAAGTTCTTCGATTTGTTTCTTCAACCCCTCATTCTGCTGCTTCAGCTCTTCAGCTTGCTTCTTAAGTTCTTCAACTGCTTCCCGAGCTTGAAGAAGGTCTTCAGTAACCTTCTTGGATTCTGCCTGCGCCTGGGCCAGCTCAGCGGCGATCTTCCCGTTCTCTTTGTTGGCTTCAGCGAGCTTGACCACGGTGTCATCTCTCTCTTTTTCCACCTTCCCCAGGAAGACCTCCCGATCGGCTGACCTTTGTTTGAGTTTCTTCACCTTGGCGGCGTCAGTTTTAATCAAGGCCTCCAGGTCAGCCACTTTGACGCGATAAGGTACTAGCTCGCTCTCCAGCTCAATTTTCTCTTGAGCCAAAAGCTGCACCTTATGGCGTAGATCGGTGGCCTCCTTGCGCGCCACCCGGAGCTCGGTGCTCATGGCATCTTCTACTCGGGAGTGCTCAATCTCGGCAAGTGTCAGATTGCAGGATAACCTCTCCGCCTCAATCCTTATGGAGTTATTCTCAGTTCGGAGTGTGAAGAGGTCATCCTGGAGCTTCCTGGTCGAGCTCTCCACAGCTTTAGATATAATGGAGGGGAAATCCTCCGCCATCATCTTTAGTTTTGCTGAGAAAGGCTCCCACATCCTCTTGACCTCAAGAGAAAGGTTTGCTTGTGGAGGCACCGGGTGGGCTTGTTGTTGGTTTTCGCTGCCACCTTCTTGAGTTGGTTGCTCAGCGGGTGCTTCTTGGCGTGGTGGCGACGTCGGGGATTCAGTAATAAGAATTGGAGAGTGGTGAGCACCTTCATCCCCGACTGGTGCAGCGTTTGCGGTGGAGGCGTTTGAAGGAGGACCCCCTCCAGCTGATACATAAGGCGTGGAGGCGCTCGGGGGGTTCTCCAAGAAGTTGGCTTCGGCGGCCTCAGCCACAGGAGGCGCAGACGCCAATGGAATCGCTTGGACTGGCGAGGCAGGAGCTGGTGGAGGAAGCAATGTTGGAGGTGGAGCAGGTGTGGATGGTGGTGTTGATGTTGGAAGAGGGGGTGGAGCAGATGGTGAAGAAGGTGCCACCCTCTTCCTCTTGACGATGAGGCCGTCTTCAGTCGCCTCATCATCTTCTTCTTCTTCCTCGTGGACTACTTGGGGGGCTTTCCTCTTTGGTTTCCTGAGGATAAGCTTTTTGCGTTGGTTGGCGGGTTGGGCCTCAGAGGAAGTTGGGCCTTTGGGTGGCGATCTGCCTTGAGCAGCGGCGATCTCCACCACAGAGTTTGGCACGGTTTGGGAACCCGATGCCAACCCGTGGGCTCGGGCGAGTGCCCTCAGTTCAGCAAGTTTTCCTTGGCCCAACATACGATCTGCGTAATGCAGAGATACATGAGTTAGCTCAGAGAGTTGCAAAGATACATGGGTTAGTTAAGAAGAAAAGGTAAACGCATAAGGCAGTATGCAGCAAAAGCAGATAAATGGTGCAGAAAATAAAACCAAAGTCTTGCGCACAACGCACAAGACGCCCAGGAACAGTTAACAGAGGTAATGTCAAAATAGAAACTTAGACGTTGAGGTGAGTTCTAACCTATGCGAATTTCGAGTTGATCTTTGAAGAACTCGAAGCAGATGAGCGTGGTGGTGAGGAAGGTAATGTTGGTGTCTGCCACACTCTTCCAGAAGAAGCATAGGTCCCTGTCCAAGGCACCCATGCTATCAGGACTCCTTGGCCTCCTGAAGCTGCCTTTGGACTCTTTGTTCCCCTTGTTTACCCAGTACAAGGGGAAACCGTCAAGCAGAGAAGCGTCCTTGTCATTGGGGCGCACCTGGACGAACTTGCCCTTCCAGTCTTTGTAGGATTGCTGGAAGATAGAAAGGATCGACCTCCCAGCAATCCTGTTCAAGCTCACCCACAGGCGATCTCCTGGGTGCTTGGCTTCGAAAAGAAAGAGGAAGACATCCACTGACGCTGGCAGCCCCAAGTGGTCGCACATGATCTGGAAGGCCCGTACGAACGCCCAGCTGTTGGGATGGAGCTGGGCGGCGGCGATGTCGAGCTCGGTGAGAAGCTCCCTTTCAAAGCGAGTGAAGGGAAACCTAAGTTTCACCTTCTTGAATAGGGTGGTGTAAACGAAGCAGAACAACCCGTCGTTGTTCCCCTTGTCGTCGGCGCACACTGGCAGGTCGGGGGGGCAAGGTAGCACCGTCATCTTTTCGTTGTGCTCCTTGTGGAACGATTGGTGAGGCTTATCCCCTTTCGTCAGTCGAAGAACCGCCCCAGCAGAGTTTACTGAGGAGGTTTCCTTCAGCAAGGTCGAGGTGGCCCATGGGTATAGTTTTTTGAAATCTGGAGAAGGAACGGAGGCTCCTCCGGCGACGGGTGGAGTGGCCTGAGCCAAGTTGGGGCGGGAGGGTGCAGGCCTCTCAGCCTGAGAAGAAGAAGCACCACGTGCTCGCGGTGGGTTGTGTGCTTGAGATGAGGGGTTTCGTGACGAAGGAGGAGGATTTGGGGTGATCTTTGAGCGAGTCATTGCGGAAGCTGCAAAGGAAGAAGAAAAGAAAAGGTGATCAGGACTCGCAGAGGCTGACTCGATCATGAAAGAAGGGTGAAAAAACGAACAAACGAAGGTTCGTTGTAACGAAGACGAAGCCCTAAGTTACGAGAAAGGAGAAACAGAGAAAACAGCCCACAGCGTATGCACCAAACAGTTAAAGGATGATGCGAATCGGTTAAAATGCAGGAGAAACCAGCAGAAGAAGTAAAGGAAGTACCTTTTTATGATCGGAAAAGTGATGAAGGAAGTTGGTGATTCAGGAGGTTGAAGAACGTTGAGAGCTTTTGCAGAAGAAAGTTGAAGCATCTGAGAATACGAAGAAAGTGATGGAACAGTGGAGCGAAATGGGTTTAAGGGTTTTTGGAATAAGTTTGGGAAGCGCAAACGACAACTGAAGGTAACCGTTGATGAAGCCACGTGTCGAGCGATGGGAGGAGTGTTTGGTGGAGCGTCAGGAAAGCAGAAAGTACAACCGCTTGGAATTCTGCGCCAGCGCCACGTAGATCGGTATTGACGTGACTCTTTTAGTCTTTGCGCTGGACAAGTCTTCGCTTAAGACTGGGGGGCTTGTGTACTGCCCTGGTAGTCGGAAGTGGTGACGTGGCATCAAGCTATGGTATAGGCGTGTTGATAAGACGCCAGGTTGGCAGAAGGGAAGGAAGTCGGGGGGTTCGTGAAGTCGCCAGTTATTAAGTTGGCGTGCTCCGATCTCCAGCATACCAGAACCGGCGGTCACCGGGTTAAAGATGAAGTCGCCAGATGTAAACTCGGGCGACCAAGTGATTAGAGATCGCCGAAGCAAGCACATCGCCGAAGATGAAGGTAGTACAGATTATGAAGGCGGCCGGCGAGACCACAGGGAAGGTGTGTACGAAGGCACCCTAGCTCGCCAATCCAGTAGAGATCACACTCCAGGACAGCTATGCACTGAGTAGTATCATGCATAAGTAACTTAGCCAAAATGAGAGTCAGAAGCAGCGCCCAAGTCAAGGAGGCTCCAGATGATGGCACGTGTACAGCTGGATGCGAGCCACGTGTCCAGGTCTGTAACTGCCAGGAGAGAGAAAGTGTCCAGGTATATAAGGGTTTCCCAACGAACTTCTGAGGTACGCACGTTCAGATTGTCTTCTTTACGCTTGCGAGTTCTTGAGTATACTGTGAGAGAGAACATTGCACGGTTCCTTGAGAGTTCTTAAGTGTTGCTCTTAGTATTTGGTGGTTCGGTCACTGACTTGGGCGTTGGAGTGCGATCGGCCGCAGCGGCGCCGCTCTGTTCTTTTGCAGGTTCTTGAGGTGGATCGCGACGAAGGACGGAGGTTGACGCGGTGCACACGTCGATCCAAGTTTCACGAGGCTAGCTTCAACGTTCTGGTCAACAGGCAGGATCAGTCAGCATAAGTTGAACAAATGACATGCAAAGTGGATGGAATTTCCAGAGCAACTTCCATATGTTATCAAATACAAGAATGGAAATACAAATATTATGGTTGATGATCTATCTGCCCTCTTTCCTAAACTTGGATCCCAAATTCTTGGATTTGAAAACATACCTGAACTTTATGAGAATGATCAGGATTTTGCATCCCCCTTTGTTAGTTGCAAACATAGAGTACAAGGAGGATGTTATGTTTCAGAGGGGTATTTGTTTAAAGAAGGAAAATTTTGTATACCTCAAGGAACATATAGAAAACTCCTTGTTAAAGAGTCACATGAAGGAGGTCTCATGGGTCATTTCAGAGTTGATAAAATCTTGAGCTTTTAAAAGAAAATTTCTTTTGGCCCTATATGAGAAAAGAAGTTCAAAGATATTTTCATAGATTCATATCATGTTTAAAAGCTAAGTCTAACACAATGCCTCATGGACTTTGTTCCCGCCGGTTGACCTAACATCTTTGTGCGTTTCTCTTGGCTTCGCTTCCAAGAACCCTTCGCTGCCACGTTCTCTTCCTCCGGTTTAATCACCAGAAAACAGAGAAACAAAGGGCGCCCTCGAGGCCGTTTGCACTCCGACGGTCAAGTCAGTCTATGGGCAATGAACACCAAAACTCAAACTGTGGGATCACTGTGTGCTCTTTCTCACTTTGTTTCTCTCTCATAAATGCGTAACTTGCACTAACAAGAGCGTAGAGTGTTCTGTTAAAAATGTCAAAACGTACCTTGGTTATGTCTATTGTCAACCTTATATACCTTTGGTGTTACTGCCCTTCTGTTTAGTTGTGACTTGACCGTTCTGTAGGCGTGTCCTAGCGACACCAGCACCCAGACTTAGGGTTATTCAGTGTGTAAGACTGCCTTGCCAAAGTGCAACTAGCACGGGGTGACTGCTTGGATGCCAACTCATGCACCAAATTTCTGAGTCATCTGCCCTGGGAGTTCCCTGCCTTACTCACGTGCCACGCATGCAGATCACCATCTGGGACGTGACCCTCCCGAGTCGTTTCTGTCCCAGTAGCTCTCTAACGGTGGTGCGTACTGCCGCGTCCCTACACCCCATGCATGGATCCTTCGTGATTTGGGCCTTTCCCTACTGGTTACTCGGGGTGTGGCTTGAGAACCACCTTGCTTCGTCTACCTTTTCTGTCGAGGTGCCGAGGCCCGAGGACCCTACGCCCTGCTTTGGGCCGTGTCCCGAGGACCCCTCGGCTTCCCTTACCTGTGGGTCAAATGAGTATCTACCCTGTTCTGTGAATCTTACAGTGGATCCCACCTTCTCGCCCTACCGTGTTGACTTTGGTCAACGCCCGAGGCCTCCACGCCCTGACCGTGTGCCGCCTCCTCCTCAGCCACTTTACTCATGAGCCCAACAAGACTCTCTCTCGTCCTGCTGTACTTTCTTGTGGACCCTATCTTTGGGTTCCCCTACGTTGACTCTGGTCAACGCCCGAGGCTAGTCAACACCCGAGGACCGTACGGTACAGACTTTATACTTCTTTTCCTCTTGCTTGTGCTCCCTGGGAAGACATTAGCATGAATTTCATTTTAGGGCTTCCTAGGACACAAAAAGGTTTTTATTCCATCTTTGTGGTAGTGGATAGGTTTAGCAAGATGGCTCATTTCATACCCTGCCATAAAGTGGATGATGCTAACAACATCTTCAAACTCCTTTTTAGAGAAGTGGTAAGACTTCATGGTCTACCTAAAACCATAGTTTCAATTAGAGATCCAAAATTTGTTAGCCATTTCTAGAGATCTCATTGGGAAAGGCTAGGAACTAAGTTGAATTTTGTAACCTCTTGTCATCCTCAAACTGATGGAAAAACAGAGGTAGTGAATATATCTTTATCAATTATGCTTAGGTTAGTCATGAAAGGAAACCACAAATTTTGGGATGAGTACCTTCCTCATAAATTCTGGGATGATGCTAACAACATCTCCAAACTCCTTTTTAGAAAAGTGGTAAGACTTCATGGTCTACCTAAAACCATAGTTTCAGTTACAAATCCAAAATTTGTTAGCCATTTCTAGAGATCTCTTTGGGAAAGGCTAGGAACTAAGTTGAATTTTTTAACCTCTTGTCATCCTCAAACTGATGGACAAACATAGATAGTGAATAGATCTCTATCAACTATGCTTAGGTTAGTCATGAAATGAAACCACAAATTTTGGGATGAGTACCTTCCTCGTATTGAGTTTGCATACAATAGAGTGATCCATAAGACTACTAATATTTCTCCATTTAAGGTTGTATATGGTTTTAATCCTTACACTCCTTTGAATTTGTTACCTTTTTCTAATCCACATGAATTTGTGCATAAGGAAGGGGTAACAAAAACTGAATTTGTTAAGAAATTACATGAGAGGATTAAAAATCAAATGTAGAAACAAACTCAGAAATACATAAAACATAACAATAAGAGAAAACTGGGTTTGGCTGCACCTTAGAAAAGATAGACTCCCTAGTCAGAGGAAGTCTAAGCTTAGTCCCCGAGGAGATGGTCCTTTCCAAGTCCTCAAGAGAGTCAATAATAATGCATATCAATTGGATCTTGTACCGACAAGTCTTCGGTCGTCGATCCCAGCGACTGACCTCAAACATCGCACACCGGTGTCTGATAGTAAAGATGGGCCACGTAAGGTGGGCTCCAAATACACATATCAGGGTGTTGGTTAGTCTTCGGACATCAATATCAAAGACCTCGACGTTGGAGATCGACATCGGACCTCTCCAATCGAGGGAGAGATCGGACGTCGACCATCTGCACAATTATATTGGGCCACGTAAAGTGGGTCCTAGAATTACACAGTTATCAGCTGAAACCATCAGATGTGAGGAAAGCCTAAGTCACGAGGAATCCATGCAAGCGGTGTGTATAGCGCATTAAGGCGCGACATGCGTAAATAATTCCTGGGGGCACTAAGGCCCATTAGGGTTAGGGTTTCGAAAGGAATCTGAATGCATGACACGTGAATACTTAGGGCACCCGTGGAACAGATGGCCCCAAATATTTGGTGCACAAGATGGTACCCAGGCGACCATTCTGTTAGTCGTTGCACTCTAGTTAAGGGAAGTTCTATGTGCCAGATAGGCTAAGATTATGTGAATAACGGCGCAAAGACGTCCCCCAAGGAACCCTGGACAAGGGTAACAGCACAAAGGTAAACCCTAGTTTCAACCTATATAAAGGGTGTTAACAACCCTAGCAAGGTACACAGTTTCTAAGACTAAAACTACTTTATACACTTGGTGTTTCTTTGCCCTAATACTGAATTGAGCGTCGGAGTGCAAATGGCCGTTAAGGCGCCCTTTGTCTTTGCAGGTGAGAGATTCTTTGATCAAGAGAGAACGATTCTCAGGCGGAGATAGGAGGGCCAAAGGTTGTCGTTCGAGTCAACTGGCGAAGCGAGTTAACTGACAGGAACATTTGGTGCCCACCGTGGGACCCCGATAAAACAAGGTCCACACCCAAATGATACTAATAGGGGGTTCTGACATTGTGTATTGCAAGTTGCTAATGAGCACGTTGGCAGGCACAGTGCTGGAATGGTTCATTAGCCTCCTTGACGGACATATCACCACCTTTGATCAATTCGCGACGCTGTTCAGAGAGCAATAACTTGTTAACAGGGCTCCCACTCGGGTCTCTTATGATGTTTTCGACATTAAAAATTACCAAGGAGAATCCTTAAATGATTACTTGAACAGGTTTGGAGTACAGGTGGTGACATTAAAACCCACACACGAGGTCATGACGATGGATGCCTTCGTCAAGGGAATGCTTCCAGGGTCCTTCAGTGAATCCCTGCTCAGGATTTACCCAAAAATGTTCATCGAGATCAGACGTTGGGCTTTGGCACACATCGTCGCGGACGACCGAGTCACAGAAAAATGTGCCCTCGTCGGTCCTCTTCGACCTCGAGCAGCAGATCGACCTCAGCCCATGAGGGTGCACGAGGAGACCATAGAGAAGAAGGGCGTGGGAAAGCAGCAACCCTACGAGAAGCCCCAGACTGGAACGTACACGCGGAGAGACCCACCCTCAAAACATAATTTCAGTGTAGAGCTCAAGGAGCTGATCACTATCCCTAACATAGCAGCGAGACTGAGAATGCCCCCCAAGACAGACAGGAAGTTGGGGCCCAACAAAAACGCTTGGTGTGAATTCCACCAAGCATACGGCCACACGATACGCAACTGCTTAGCCCTGGCCCACCAACTAGATGAGGTAGTGAAAAACGGCTTTTTGAAGGACTACCTCCAGGAACCACAGGAAGATCAGGCGTTGGTGGTCGCAGGTGTAGATCAGGGGCACGAGGTGCCCATTCATGGTGAAATCAATACCATCTATAGAGGGTTTTCGGGAGGAGGATGCACCGCCTCCCAGCGGAAGAAGTATGCATGGGAGGTGATGGCAGTTGAGGTACAGGAGGTGGACAATACCCCCGATGTCGACCTCATCTTCACCAAAGCCGACCGTTTGGACGTCGTCCCACACGAAAATGATCTAGTGGTAATTTCGTTAGTAACCGCAGGGAGAAGGGTGCATCGCGTCCTCGTGGACTAGGGAAGTTCGGCCGATGTGATGTTCTGGTCGATCTTCAACATGTTGTAGTTGTCTCCAGACCCATTGAGGCCCTATACCAGTTGTTTGTATGGTTTCGTTGGAGACCAAGTAGAAGTGCGTGGACACATAGAGTTAAGAACAACCTTCATAGATGGCACAGCTTCACGCACTGCCAACATCAAGTATCTTGTTGTTAACACCCCATCAGCCTACAATATACTGTTAAGTAGACCTACCCTGAACAAGATTGGAGCGATTGCCTCTACAAGGCATTTGAAGATGAAGCTTCTTTCCCTCGAGGGTGCGGTGATCACGATCAAGTCTGGCCAGAAGGAGGCTAAGAAGTGCTACGAGAATAGCCTCAAGACGAAGAGATGAGTGTTCAGCGTTACCACTCAGCCTCCAAGGGAAGAAGGGGTCACCCGTGCAGAGATCGCCCGAGCGAGAAGGCCCGAACCTGCCGAAGATGTGCAGGAAAGGGAGATCAGTGGGAAGATGTTCAAGCTGGGTAAGTTCTTAGGCTAAGGGACGCAAGATCAAATTGTCGAAGTCATAGCACGACACCTTGATGCTTTTGCATGGTCTGCCTCTGACATGCCTGGCATAGATCCTGACTTTTTGTGTCATCGTCTCACCATGGACCCCAGGTCCGACCTATTCGCCAAAGAAGACGAAAGTTCAACGAAGAAAGGCGTCAGGTAGTCAAAGAAGAAACAGAAAAATTGCTGAAAGCTGGCCACATCAGGGAGATCCAGTACCCTAAATGGTTAGCAAACGTGGTGCTAGTGAAGAAGGCCAATGGGAAATGGAGAATGTGTGTGGACTTCACCGTCCTCAACAAGGCCTGTCCGAAAGACTCCTACCCATTGCACAATATTGATGCCTTGGTAGATAGTACGTCCGGTTGCAAGCTGCTTAACTTCCTGGATGCATTTTCTGGTTACAACCATATCATGATGCATCCCAGGGACGAATGCAAGACGGCGTTCATGACGGAGATGTCCTGTTATTATTATAAGGTGATGCCCTTCGGGCTTAAGAATGCGGGGGCGACGTACCAAAGGCTAATGGACAAAGTGTTAGCACCCATGCTAGGGCGGAATGTCCAAGCATATGTAAATGACATTGTGATCACCTCCCAGCAGAAGGAGAAACACATAGCAAATCTGGAATAGCTATTCACCACAATAGTGAAATACAGGCTGAAGCTGAACCCAGAAAAGTGTGTGTTCAGGGTAGAAGTAGGCAAGTTCTTGGGGTTCCTACTCACTAAACGTGGGATAGAGGCGAATCCTGAGAAGTGCACTGCAATAATAGCCATGAGAAGCCCGATCTCAGTTAAAGAGGTACAACAATTGATAGGACGCATGGCCGCTCTGTCCAGATTCGTATCGGCAGGAGGAGATAAGGGGCATCCTTATTTCCAGTGCTTGAAGAGAAATAACAGGTTCGTATGGACCCGAGAGTGCGAAGAGGCGTTTGTTAAGCTGAAGGATTACCTGGCCAGTCCACTAGTATTGTGCAAGCTAGAGTTAGGTACTCCGCTTCGCCTATACTTCACAGTTACGGAGAAGGCGATCAGTTTGGTCCTGCTACAAGAACAAGACCAGGTACAGAAGTCGATCTACTTCATTAGCAAGGTGTTGCAAGGGCCAGAGGTGAGATACCAGGCCCTAGAGAAAGCAGCTTTGGTTCTCAGCGCGAAGACTTTGCCACTACTTTCAGAGCTTCACCGTAATAGTAATGACAAACCTTCCAATTCGCAAGGTCTTACAGAAACCAGATGTGGCAGGGAGGATGGTGTTGAACAAGATGTTTTGATGTCTCCAAATCCAAGAGGAAAGCTTGAAGACCTTGATGTTGGGTGTGTGTGTTGTCTAGTTGTTTGAAACTTGTTAATTCACTCTTTAAGATGATCCAAGTTCATTTGAATCTTTAACCTTTTGAAAATATTTGTTTTCTAAAAAGCCGTCAAAACTTCAATAGGTTGTTTGAAACAACAAGTTGTTTTACCTTAATAGTTTTTGAAAAGGTTGAAAGTTGTTTGACTTGGTTGACTTTGCTATCAAACCAAAACAATCGATTGTTTTTCTGAAAACCTTAAAAATGTGTGGAATAGGATTGGGTTGTAATTCTGAACTATTGTTTCGACAAAACAACCGACTCTAACTCAAGTCCTTCCAGTGACCAAAGAAGCATTAACCATTAGACCAGAGAAGTTCTTTGGTCATATTATGATTTTTATTATACTTATTATTATTAATATAATTTATACTTATTATTATTAATAATAATTATATTAATAATAATAATAATAAAAAATATATTAATAATAATAATAATATAAATTATATTAATAATAATAATAATATAAATTATATTAATAATAATAATAATATAAATTATATTAATAATAATAATAATATAAATTATATTAATAATAATAATAATATAAATTATATTAATAATACTAATATAAATTATATTAATAATAATAATATAAATTATATTAATAATAATAATATAAATTATATTAATAATAATAATATAATTTATATTAATAATAATAATATAATTTATATTAATAATAATAATATAAATTATATTAATAATAAATTATATTATTATTATTAATAATAATAAGTATAATAAAAATCATAATAGTACAAAAGAATTTGTTTAGTGTAGTGGTTAAAGTTTCTTTGGTCATTGAAGGAACTTGGTTTCGAATCCCATACCCTAAACCCTAAATTCGTAATGTTCACTTTACATACGGATTTTCATCCGTATGATGCCAAACTGCAAGCCTAAGCACTCCCTTGTCTAAACCTCTCTAGGTTAGATATCTTTGGTCTCCTCATTCACCTCGATATGGCCGAACAATGACTCTTCATGCAATATTAATGCACTCAGTTTTATGCTCTATGTAACGTGCTGCTGCAGTTTAAGGTACTGCAGGGTAGTTGTACAGAATATGTAATTTTGGATTAAAAAAACTATCTCTAAGTGAACGGAATCTGCTCAACAATTGTCCCTTTTTATGCAATCATTGGATTGTATTTAGAATGTATTAGCTTTCCATTTGACGAGAAGGACTCTTTTAAGTGGCCTTGGATATATGCCAAGTATTTGCAGCTCATGCTCCAGCTGCAAGGATCTTTTTCTGTGGTTTTCTGCATAATTATGCAGTCCCAATGCATAATTCTACTGGGAGCAAAGGTGGTGATGCGGTCATTGGCAATGCGAGGTTTTACCTTTTTTTGGTATGTTGTATAATTATGCAGGTTTTGTAAAGACTGGTGTATAATGCTACAGGGAGCACAGTGTATTTCAATTTAATAATAATAATAATTATTACAATAATAATAATTTATTTTTCTTTTGGAAGATGACTATGAATTAAGAACTTGTGGAAATGTCCATCTCGTACAGTGCAATGGGTTCAATTATCAAAGATCGTATGCGATTTTTGGCAGTGCTATCTGGGGCTCCAAGTCCATCTCCAAACTGGTAAAAGCAGTGAGAATTTCTTGCAAGGTTTATAGCTGTTTCTACGAAAGCTTTTGGGAAAGGAGACTGCGACACTCGATCTTTGTTCATCTTCTTCCACGTTTCATTAAGCAAACTAAAGATGTGTTTGTAAGCACCCTCTTCACTAGCACCACTTTCTCGCATGTAACATGGAATGGAGCTTGCTGCTTCCCCTCTCTCTAACTCTGCCTGCAAAATTACACCACAAGACCAATTACTTTTATGGTTTAGTCTATGTTGTTTTAATAATGTTAAACTGTCACAAAATTTACCTTTGATGTAACCAAATCATTGTAAAGTCGAAAAACAATGGAGATATTCTGTAAGAGGGAGTGGTAACTGTCCAAGGACTCAAGTGCCTCTTCTGTGATGCGGTGGTTTTGCAAGAAATAAACATGGGTGAGCATAACTATCCCAGAGTTTGAGATCCGTGCATTGTTGAGGTAATCGTTGAATCTTGGCATGTGCCTGTCACGACTCCATTTGGCTTCTTGTAGGAATGCTTTCAACATATCAGACCACTAATTCAAAAACAAAACTATACTCAATATGGCTCCAACATGTATGTATATTTGTGTGACATAATTTATGAATTAACATACTGCTTTGGTGAGATAGGGTAGAATATCTTGTCCTTGTTCTTTAAGTGCATCATAGGCAAATTCGTTGACAGTGTTGTACAGTGCCAGAAAACATATCTTCATGTAATCAGGGAGAACTTGAATGGCTTTAACATCCCAACTGAAACAATAGAAAACCTTTTTTTAATTGGTGCACTGGTTAATAATTTCAGAAGTTTTTAAAGTAAGTTAGTTACCTTTCTACAGCTGCTGTGAAAAGCTCTAATTCCTCTAAGGTGCCATACACATCATAAACGTCATCGATTGTAGTTATTAAGCAAGAAACTTTTGTTAAACCTTTGCGGAGATCACTCAACTGAGGCTCGAAGATCATTCCAACAGCCCAAAAGAAGCATTCCATTAATCTGTCTCGGCTGAAGCTTAACTTTGATGCCAGTCCCATTCCCTTCCACCACCTTCATCACAATTAATGTAATAAAGAAAATATTATTTCATTTTTCTTTCTATTTAACTAAATTAACTTGTGATAAAGTTTTATTTTTCTTTCTCCCCACTTCTGTGCACACGTCTTTCTCCTCAAAAATACAATAGTTGAAAATTTCTTTAATTACTTCCCCACCAGTTTCCTTTTGTTTGTCTTTCTCACATAATTAAAACATGTGGTTTGTCCTTTTTTTTTTTTCTTTCTCACGTAATAATTAAAACATACTGAAAGAACGCGTAATTGATTAAAGATATAGTGAAAGAATACATAATTGATTAAACACGTACACAGTGAAAGAATATGTAATTGATTAAAGACATAGTGAAAGAATAAAGAATATGTAATTGATTAAAGACATCGTGGCATTTAAAATATAAATAAAAATTAAAAATAATAATATATTTTACTGTAAAGTGAACGTGAATGTTATCTAAATGTGTCAATCTATTATTACTTATACTTCTTCATCGTCAACGTCACACTAATAGTATTTGATAGTTTAACATTCAATGATACACTAAAATAAATCATTAAATATAAATAATTTTAAATATTAAAAATATATGTAATTATATTAACTAATTAAATATTATTTTAGATAAAACAATATTAATATCTAAAGTAGTTTCTATTATTACTAAAAATTTATAAACTAGCTTTTTAAATTGGTATAAAATTAACTATCAAGATTTTATTTAACAATTATTTTAAATCTTAAAGTTGTAATTGATATCAATTTTAGAAATTATTTTATAATTTTTTTATTAATAATATAAATTACTTTAAATATTAATAATTTTCTTTAAATATATAATTTATAGTAACTAATTAATTTTTGTTTTTAAAATTAATTTTTATCTAATATTTTTTTTAATAACAGATAATTAACCACAATTTATTTGTGTAATAGATTTTGAATAAAATTTATTTAACATTCTAACAACAAAAATAATTATTCACCATTTCTTAGAATAAAATATTATATTATAATAAAATAATAATTCTAGACTTTTATTTGTTGAGTGATACGTTTATCGTTACAAAAAATTTCAGTCTCATTCTACAACTCATTTGATTACTTTTATATTAATAATTTATTTTATATTTTATTTAAATAACTTAATTTAATATATTCTTTTTTATAGTTATTATAAGGATGTCAAGTCAAAAACAGTGAAAGAATTTAGAAGTATTAACTTGTCAGTGTCCTCTCATTGTCCTGATAACCAATCAGTGTGTGACATGTGATAAAGTGAACATTTTATCTGAGTCTGATATTGTATCCAATTTTTACCCTTTAACTAAATACTGAAAGTAGGTTTTTTCAACGCAAACTGACCTTGAGACTTCTTGGAAATCATTTTGCAGGGTTGACTGCAGAATATTGAAATCAAGTTTTGCTGCTTCAAGCAGCACCCGGTTTGAGTCTCTTTTTTTAGCATAATGTTCAATATACCATCTGGCTTCCAGCCTTTGGGTTCTGTGATGCAGTGGAAGCTCCAATGCATGATTCACTTCTTCCAAAACCATGTTATTACTTCTACCTTCATTGAGTGCACTCCTAAGATGGAAGCTGGAGAAGGCCCTGGCATCATCCAGAATCTGTTCTCCTTCATAGCCAAGAAACGATGCCTCGTACAGACTCAACACTCCCTTCACATCACCCATAAGGCTTGCCTTGGATTCACCATTCTGCTCCTTGAACCTCTCAAATGTATCTGCATGATTAAAGAACAAATGAAGCCAATTTTGCACCAGCTTGCAGCTGCAAAGTACTGCTACATGGATAAGCCACCACCATGTAAATTGTACAAGTCACGAAGGCCACCATACGTTATTTAGAATTATACAAATAAAAAAGTTTTTTAATCTTTTTTGTTATAAATATTAATATTTATTATAGTTGTAGGTTACAGCAGAATGATAACTCATCTATTAATGATAGTTGTTCCTGTGGTTATTGGTTGAAAATATTATTGTAACCGTAATCTTCTTTTTTTACCTATGCCCTTGTTCTATATTCATTCAAAGACTCGTCGTATTTTAACATCTTTATTATTTTCTATAATTAGAGATATTATTATTTTATTCTAAATATCATTCATATTTATTATTATCGTTTATATGTAATATTTTATCATTAAACAAGAGTAATTAAATAGTTTTTTTTAGAAAAAACTAATGCTTCATTTGTTTATAATGAGAAAATATTATAATGTTGGTTATACCTGCACTGACATCATAGCCATATTCTCTCATAAGCCTGAAGCACAAAGCAGTTTCATGCAAGCTTCTGTGAACGATTGTGGCACTAAATCTTGCAGAAGAGTGAAACCTAAGAAGGGTTTCTCCTATCTCCTTGTCATAATGGTAACTCAGGCCCAAGCGTTTCACATCGTTAATGAGTTCAAGTTTGAGCCACATATCTGAATTTTCATCCTTTACCATTTTCCTCACTTCCTCTTGCAGCTGCTGGGCCCTGTCCTCATATCTTGTATCCTATAAACATTATACAAAGAACAAATCACGCAGGTGAGAGTAAGAAAAAGTCTAAATAGTTAAAAAAAAAAAAAGTTTACAATTGAGACACTCTATATAGTTATGATCCTTGGATTAATTACTGCGTATGAATGCTTCAAGGACTGCAGAAAGTCGTAACTCCAGAGGTTGGGTTGGTAGTTTGAAGATTTTCTTTCAGAAACGTTAACGTTGGTGGTGGTTGCGTTGCATCGAGGGAAGATTATTCTACGGTGGAGAAGATTAGGAGCTACTGGTTTCAGAGGTTTGGCAAAAGTTACATATGAAATAGAAGAGGAATTGAGCAACATGACATTGACAAGAGTCATACTTTCCAAGGCTAGCTTATGTTTTTTCAAAAGCCAATTTTAACAGTTTGTGCAACTTGCATTTGATGTTGGGGTGGTCACATTTGTGTGTGTTTATATAGCACTACAATGAACACTTTACTCACCACGTTTTATGTCTTTCTTTAATTGCAAATTGAGGTGACGTTTTCTCGTTACCTAGGATAATTATATATTTTTTTGTTTATATTATAATTTATTTTATTATTATTATTATTTATAATTATAATTATATGTTGTTATTAATAATATAATTAAATATTTTGGTTAGATAAATTTATGTAATATTTAATATGAAAGTAGATTCTTCGTAAAATACAAAGAAAATTAAAATTAAAATCGATGTTTAAATATATAAAAATTGATTCTACCTCTTGAATAACACATGAGTGTAAATCGATTCTTCATTAAATAACACATGAGTGAAAATCGATTATAATCGGTTCTTTTTTTTAATCGGTTCTTTTTCTTTGTTCATAATTGAGTACTTCGGCTTAGTTTGTTAATTTGAGTCTATATACTAATCAAACTAAAATTAACTATTTAAATATTATTATTATATTATTCTTGTGTTACAAAGCTCACCACAATTTTATGAAATTTCTAAAATATGTATTAGGAGTCTAATCACAATTTAATGGGATTTCAAAAAATTATGTTAGGATGATTATTGATTAAAAATTAATAATAAAATCTTTTTAGAAAACTGATAACAGATTAAAATTAACTTTTTATTAATCGATTCTTTTTATTTGTTCATAATTGAGTACTTCGACTTAGTTTGTTAATTTGAGTCTATATACGAATCAAACTAAAATTAACTATTTAAATATTATTATTATATTTTATTTATATAATATATATATATATATATGAATGAGAAAGAAAAATTTAATGTTGGAAGTGTGAAGTTTACAATATTAAAAGAAAATAATATTTTAATATTTATATTTTGAATTTTTGAATTTTATGTAAAATATATTTATTTAAATACGTCATATTATATTGTAATATAAATATAATTTATTGTTTAGCCGAAGAGTCGTATGGGATGGTCGGGGTTTCCAAGTTAATGCTTGATAGCTGGCACCATTAAATGTGTAGCAAAGATGTGACGTTTGGCAGAGCCGTCGTCTTGGCGTGTACTATTTCATCTGATGGTTTCAACGGTGGGGGTTTTGTGTCGATTCGAATACCGAATGAGTCTAGTCGTTGGATTATATTAGATCCAATGGTGCTGAACGTTTGATGGGATATTTCTTCTCTCACCTCACTACCTATAAATAGCGCTTCATTTGCGTAGAGTCCTCTCATAGCGTAGATTCATATGCACCGCATGACTTTTTCTTCGTGTATAGCACATTCTTTTCCCACTTGCACATAACTTTTCCCTTCGATGACTATACTATGAGAGTCCTTCAGATTCTCAATGTTGCCCCCACCCAACTGCACCCTAATTCTAGGGCAATTTTGCAAGCCTTCTGAATCTTGTGTCAAATATTCGGCCTCAAGCCTACTCCTGAGTCGTTTTTATATTATTACAATACTCATCCGAGTACTCTCGTAGGCTGGTTGTCCTTGTCCAGTCGACCTGGGAATGTGCGGTTTGATGCTTTCACCACTTCTTACAAAAATTTCAAGGAGTATTAGTTTAAAGTTTTTGTTGAGCCGGACGGTCGATACCTTTTTTATAATGCTGATGGAACCATCAAATTTCCTTTTCATTGGACCGAGAAACCTACCCCTCTTGACAATCGGTTTTGGAAATCTCTAACCCCCTTTCGACGAAGAAATACTATTGGTCGTAAACCAACTGCCGTGTAGACTTCCTACTCCGGAACTGATAGCTCTTTATGGGTTGTCCAAGCAATGGGCAGATCTAAATGGTATGAGTTTCTTTGCTTTCGGTCATTCTACTATTAGCTTTTAATGTAGTTTAATTTCACATGTGTTTTGCAGACATCATTTTGAAGATGAATCCGAGTTTGAGCAAATTCATGAAAAGTCTAAAGAGGCAGGCCGAGGGGCGCAAGATCTCTACAGTTGTTGGGATTACGCCTCAACCGACTGCTATAGAGACGGTGTCGCCCGAGCACACTGTCGTTGCTCCGGTTCAGAGCAAGAAGAGAGGAAGTTCGTCGAAGGCACCACGTTCCGAGGCTAGGACGTTGTCCGGTAGTCCGGTTAGCATGTTGGGGTTATCACTGCAGGTAACCCCTACCATGCAGTTTGACTTACGCCTGGAGGACGAAGGTATTCTGGCAACTGTCCCCACTCTGGATTTGATTGAAGAGATGGTGGAACTGCAGTGTCGAGCGGCAGTGGTGAGTCGGGCTATTGGCGACGAACTTAAAAGGGCTGAGTCGGTCGTGATTCCCAAACTGAAAACCCAGCTTAATGACTTGGCTCTTACCTTGAAAAATTCCTTGGAAGCTGCTGACAAATGTAAGGCAAAAAGAGAATCGGCTGGCCTGTGAAGAACAAGAGGCCCTGAAGGCCACACTTGCTAAGGTGATGGCCGAACGGGACCACCTTATGCAGGAAAAAACTGACCTAACGACTGACAAGGAATCCCTTAAAGGTGAGATTGAAAAAGCTTTAGGGTTCATGCTTCGTATTAACGAGGAGAGTTTCAATCAAGGTGTTCGTCAGGTTGCTTTTTTCCATGGCGTGCCGACCGACGACTCTTGTTACGACTTGGGCAAAGATGTGATAAATGACCAATTGGTGCCGCTTGGGGGTGAGGATGCCGAAGAGGCTGATCGTTATGGAAGACCCACCAGTGAAGACCCCTCAACTGGATGAGACCATTGAAATACTGTGATTTCAAATTAACCTGGACCCAGGGTGTGGGCTTTAAACAATTTACCTTTTGTCTTTTCTTTCCATATTTTGATTGCACTTGAACAGTTGCCTTTACGTTTATATTTTTATATGATTGCGTATTTCTAGTAAGTGTGAAGTACTGAGTGCTGACCAAACGAATGGTGTGAATGATAATAATTCTGACTGAACGTTTCGATAATATCTGACCAAGCGAATTAGTGAAATATACTTACGTTACGACTTCAGACCGAACGTTCGGTTAATGATACTTATAATATAAATTCTAGTCCCAACAAATTGGTAAATAATATTGGAGTCATTAGGCTTGACCTTATAAATTTCTGACCAAAATTGGTTGATAACGACTGAGTTATAATTCTGACCGAACGCTCGGTTAATTAATAATTAACATTAGTAATTTCTTATCAAAGTTGATAAACAACGTTGAAGTTATCCTTCTGACCGAACACTCGTTTAATTAATAATTAACATTATTAATTTCTGACCAAAAATTGGTGAATAACTTTTAAGTTATGTTCTTCACCGAACGATCAGTTAATTAATAATTAACATTATTAATTTCTGACCAAAAATTGGTAAATAACTTTTAAGTTATGTTCTCGACCGAACGCTCGGTGAATTAATAATTAATATTATTAATTTCTGACCAAAGTTGGTGATGAACGTTTAAGTTATATTTCTGACCGAATGATCGGTTAATTAATAATTAACACTATTAATTTCTGACCAAAATTTCTGGAGACGAATTTTTTTAAAGTGCCTCGTTAAAACCTTCTCGCACAAAAACCCTCCTTAGGGATAAAACGACCAAGCGAGGAAAAAGTGCACTAACTTTATTCATCAACTGTAATAGAATTTGAGATGCGTGGCATTCCACGTTCTCGGTACAGATTTTCCTGATAAATATTCTAGTAATACACTCCTCCAGCCGCTGTGTCGGCAATGCAGAATGGTCCTTCCCAATTACTTGAAAATTTTCCGCCGTCCTTCCGAGCGTCACTACGCATGCGCCAAACTAAGTCTCCTTTTTGAAAGCTTCGTGGTTTCACCTTCGAGTTATACCTTCTTGCCATTCGTATCTTGCATGCTTCCTCTCGTATCCTACACTTGTCCCTCAACTCGTTGATGAGTTCGAGGCCAACCAATAAGCTCTCTTTATTTAGGTCCAAGTCTAACGTCTGTCGACGTAATGAAAGCTCGCCTATCTCGACCGGAATCATGGCTTCGGTGTCGTACGTCAGACTGTAGGGGGTTTCTTGAGTTGTTGATTGTGGGGTACATCGGTAGGCCCACAGGACTTCCAGAAGTTCTTCAGTCCAATTTCCCTTGGCCGGACCAAGTCTCTTTTTAAGCTTGTTGAGAAAGACTTTATTGGCAGCCTCAGCTTGGCCGTTGGTTTGCGGATTCTCGACCGAGCTTGTAATATGTTTGATGCTAAGTTTTTCATAGAATTCCGCTAACCCTCGGTCGGTGAATTGTCGACCGTTATCTGTGATAATAACCTGAGGTAGGCCGAACCTGCAGACAATATTCTTCCATACAAAATTCTGGACGTTTCGGGCGGTGATGGTCGTCAAGGGTTCGACCTCAATCAATTTGGTGAAGTAATCGATGCCGACTAGTAGAAATTTGCATTGCCCTTTGCTAGGTGCGAAGGGTCCAATAATATCCATCCCCCACTTCACGAACGGCCAGGGGGACAAAATGTAATGTAAGTTTTCTGGTTTTTGGTGTGACAGGGTGCCAAACTCTTGGCATTTCAAACATTTCTGGACGTACTCGGTGCAATCTCCTTGCATGGTCGGCCAGTAGTATCCGGCTCGCAATACTTTGGCAGCCATAGTTTGAGCTCCAGAATGGGTTCCACATACCCCTTCGTGAAGTTCAGTCATCACATAAGTGACTTGTTCAGGGTTATGACACTTTAGGAGTGGACGGGAGTATCCTCTCCTATAAAGATCTTGGTCGATGAGTATGTACCGGGCGGCCTGCTGTTTCATCGTTTTTTCCAGGTGCGGGTCACACACTCCTTCTGTTAAGTATCGCTTGATGGGGGTCATCCAGTTAGGCTGAGTATCGGTCGCCATGCATTCTTCAGCGCCAACACTTGGTTTGATCAGAGTCACATGTATGACCGACTGATTGACCCCCTTCTGTTTGACAGTAGCCAGCCTTGAGAGAGCGTCCACCCGAGTATTATTCTCCCTCTGGACGTGTTGGAATGAGATTTCCTTAAACCTGCTTACTAGATTTTTTACAAAATGGAAATACTGCTTAAGCAAAGTTTCTCTTACCTCATATTCTTCTGTAAGTTGTCCGATGACTAGGCGGGAGTCGCTTTTACAAATTAGAGTAGTTATTTCTAATTCGATTTCCAAGTGAAGATCGGCGATTATAGCTTCATACTCGGCTTGGTTGTTCGAAGTTTTGAACTCGAACTTCATGGCCTGTTCAATAACAATTTCACCTGATCCTTCCAGCACAACTCCTGCTCCGCATGAACGATTGTTCGAGGAACTGTCTACATACAACGTCCATCTGGATTCCTCCTCTTCTGTCGGATAAGGAGTGAGTTCTGCTGCGAAATCAACAAGGGCCTGGGATTTAATGGCTCCCCTGGGTTGGTACTCGATGTGGAACTCTGATAGCTCAATCGCCCAACCTATCATTCGTCCGGCTAAATCAGGTTTAGTGAGGATCTTCATGATGGGATAGTTAGTTTTAACTATGACCCGGTGGTTCTGGAAATACAACCGCAACCATCGTGCGGTGATGACTAAAGCCAACGCGACTTTTTCGACCATTTGGTACCGGACTTCCGCATCGTGCAATACTCGGCTGACGAAATATACCGGTCGTTCCTCTGCTCCTATTTCTTGCACGAGGACAGAACTTATCGCTTCAGTGGAGACAACAAGGTAGACTATGATCGGCTCGCGTGTGTTCGGTTTCTGGATGACCGGAGGGGACGCCACAAATGCTTTGAGCTGGAGGAAATTCTATTCACATTCGTCCGTCCATTCAAACTTGGTCGTCTTCTTTAACAGTTTAATGATAGGTCTCGTTCGTTCGGCAAGTTTAGGTACGAACCAAAACAATGAAGTAAGGCGACCGATCAGTCGTTGAATTTCTTTAAGTCCGCTGGGACTTCTCATTTCTGTAATAGCCTTGCATTTCTCAGGATTTGCTTCTATGCTCCAATGGGTGAGCATGAAACCTAAGAATTTTCCACCTTCTACGCCGAACACACATTTTTCAGGGTTTAAGCGCAGGCGATATTTACGCAAGGCTTGAAAAACTTCTTTCAAATCTGAGATATGTTGTTCGCACGAATCTGACTTAACAACAATATCATCAACATACACCTCTACGTTCCGTCCGATCATATCATGAAAAACATAATCCATTAGGCGTTGATAAGTGGCTCAGCGTTTTTGAGGCCGAACGACATGACCTCATAGAAGAAATTGTCGGAGTCTGTTCTGAATGTTGTCTTCTCTCAATCGTGACGGTGCATCTGAATCTGATTATATCCTAAGTATGCGTCGAGGAAACTTAAGATTTGGTGTCCGGCCACGCCGTCGACCAGTCGGTCGATGGTAGGTAGAGGATACGAATCCTTCGGACATGCCTTGTTAAGATCTATATAATCTATACACATTCTTCATTTTCCATTTGCTTTCTTGACCATTACAATGTTGGCCAACCATGTTGTGTAACGGGCTTTCTGAATGAAACCAACTCGCACCAATTTACGAGTTTCCTCTCGTGCGGCCTTGCGCCGCTCTTCACCCAACTTTCTTTTCTTTTGGGCGATCGGCTTGGCTTCTTTATATACGGAAAAATGATGAGTGATAACATCAGATTTCACCCCTGGCATATCTGCAGCAATCCAAGCAGAAAGGTCAGCGTTTTTTATTAGCGTCTTAGCGATCACTTCTCGGTCGTCCTGTTTGAGGGACATTCCTATGTGTGTTTTGCGGTCCTTGTCACGAAGGAATATGGGTTGAAGATCTTCCTCGACGTCCATGCGAGGATCGTCCAGCCAGGGATCTAGGTCAACGAGAGCAACCAAGTGCCTTCTAGAACCTCTTCCTATAGAACGCGTTTCTGGTGACCGACCTCTTCGGACTGGAGATCGTTCGTTCACTTTGGTGTAGAGTCATTTGGTTGGCTCGACTTTTAGGCTGGCAACATAGCATTCTCGTGCCGTTTTCTGATCTACATGCACTGTTGCGATATCTCCATTGACAGAAGGGAATTTCATGGCCAGATGAGGGGTCAAAACAATAGCTTTCAACCTGTTGATAGATGGACGACCGAGCAAGATATTGTAGGATGTATTGACGTTGACCAGTAGGTATCGTATGTTGATAGTTTTACTGAGATAGTCGTCGCCGAAAGTAGTGAATAAGTCAATATATCCCCTTGTATCCACCCTTTCTCCCGAAAATCCAACTATCTGTTCGTTATAAGGTTGTATTTCTACCTCTGAAATTTGCATTTTCTTAAATGTCTCCCAGTAAAGGATGTCGACCGAACTACCTTGGTCCACCAGAACTTTAGCAATTGCGAACTTATCAATTTCCACGGTTATGACCATGGGGTCGTCCTGAACGGGGTCAATCGCGGTAAAGTCATTGTCCGTGAATGTAATTGGTGGTATGTGCGGTCGACGATGTGTGGAGGCCGAATGGATGGATTGAATCGCCCTCAAGTGTTTCTTCCTTGTTGAATTGGAGTATCCTCCACCAGCGAAACTGCCTGCTATGTAGTTAACTTCTTGTGGAGGTACGCCGAGCGACACTGGTCCGACAATCGTGTTGATAACTTCACAAACTTTCTACTTGGTTCGGCTTCTACGTTCAGGACTTTCACTTCGAGGTCTTGTGCGTCTGACCGGACTTTCGCTTCGTTTTCTCCTATTTGTGCGATGGTGGTTGTCGTGGTTTCGGTCGTCTCTTCGTCCAAGGCGTTCCCTCTCCTAGGAATAATCAATACCGCGCTGGGGCGACCGAGGTGTAGACATGGTTGTCTTCACAAACTTGCGAAGATGACCGGCTTGAACAAGCTCTTCTATTTTATCCTTCAACGCCTGACAACCCTCAGTCGTATGACCGTAATTGCGGTGATATTGGCAACACTTAGCTGTATCGGCATTGGGAGGTGTTTGTGTTTATTTTAATGCTGCGATTAATTCAGTTTGTAAGGCCTCGTCTAGAATTTTCCCTCTGGGTACGATCAACGGGGTGTAATTATGGAAACACGGACCTCTATTAGAGCGATACCGGTCTCGATCGGCCGACACCATTGGAGGACGAATTCCCTTGTTTCTCTCTGTATTTTCAACATGTGTCTTCCTGTGATAGTCAACGTGTTCTTCAATTTGCATGAATTTTGTCGCCCTTGTTCTTAATTCGTCCATGCTGTACGGTGGTCGTTTGATGAGACTTTCTGTTAACCGTCCAGGGAGTATGGCCGACACCAAGTGGTGCATTGCTATATCCGGATTCAAATTCCGTATTCCCATACAGACCTTGCTGAACCTATCCATAAAAGCTTTGAAGCATTCTCCTCTTTCTTGCTTGACATTAAGGAGAGACATGGAGGACGTCCGATGGGGTCTATTGAGTAGTGAATTTTAGTTCCAAAACGTCAGTAAACCATCTGAGTGGTCCTTCTCTGAGTGATGTGGGAAAGACTTTGCACCACACCGTTTGATCAACCATGTACAGAGTCATCTGCGTTCTAAAAATATTTAAGTGCTCATCCGGATCGTTGGAACCATCATAAAGGTTCATGGTTAGACCCCTCCATTTACTAGGAAGAGGTGTAGCGATAATGTCATCCGTGAAAGGATGGCCCCTTAGGTTTGCCACTCTGCTTGGGATAACGTGTTTAACACTTTGGTGGGTTTGTTGGTTGAACGATGTATGGGGTACTTCCTGGGTGAGTATCTTTGTTCCATATTGATATGGAGGTGGTGTGGGCGCACGTGAGTGTCCCTCTCGTTCAAATTGTTCAAGTTGTTCGAGTGGTCTTTTATTCTGCTCCTTTAACTGAGCCAATTCTTCTGCTTGTCATTGTCGCTCTTCTTCTTGCGTACGCCTGTACTCCTCATGACGCAATTGATCTGTAACTCCTTTTTGAAGCAATTCTTGCACATGAGTCTGGAGTGTTCGGAGCATCATCATCTGCTCTTCCGCTGTGTTATCATTGCAGGTGTTGTTCACTGTCGAAACCATCTTTGCTTGCTGAAATCCTTATGTATGGAAAAATAAGATTACCTGGCCCCACGGTGGGCGCCAATTGTACCTGTGTGGATGTCAGGGCCAGAGTAATGTTGATCCACGTCGATACACAGTTGTTGTCGTGCTTGTAGCTACCTAATTCTTCGAGTCCTTCCTCCTTCGCGTATACGTTCGTCCGGTCGGCGGGGGTACCTGCGATTGCACTCCGACGCTCAAGTCAGTGCTAGGGTTTAGTTTTGTCTCTCTGATATTATGAAAACGTACCTTTCCCCTTTCAAAAGTTCCTTTTATAGGTTGACTTGGGCTTTCGTTTGTGTGGGCCAGGTAACCGGTTACTAAAGACATGCGTAGTGGTCCTTGGGTTGTGTGTAGTGGCTTCCTGGTATTAAGGGAGTGCTCTTCGTAGTGTCAACGCTAGTTACGTAGTGTTAAGGGAGTGCTCTTCGTAGTGTCTTTGACTTATTCAACGCTGGTTATAACTGTTTCCTTGCCACGTGTTTATCATATTTTATTATTTAATGTGTAGCTTTCGGTCGTCCGGGTCGACCAGTACATAATAAATTTAAAATTTTAAGTTATATTGAGTATATAAATTAAAATATCAAATATTTATTTCTTATTTCCTACAAATAATTATTTCTATTTAATTATTAAAATATTTTATTTTTATTTTTATCATATCGGTTAAATGGTGGTGGAGAATTATGAATTATAAAAAATTGATTTTATTTTTATTTCCTTAAATGTTAAGGTTTTTTTTTTCGCATGTAATATAAGAGTTTAATAAATTATTTGTTTTGTTGGAGTAAATTTTTTATAATATTTTGATTTGTGAGTTAGACATCCTAAAAAGTAATTAGGAGATTGATGTTATTCTTAGGATTGTATGTATAATAATTGCCAAAAAAGTATTAAGATCTATGTATTAAATTAATATATTATATTCATTTTCTAATTATACATACATTAAGAAGACAAAAATTTATCATGTAGGGAAGAGATGATAAAAGTTTCATATAATAAATTGTGGGTGATAATTACGTATATTCAACAATTGAGAACTCCCGTAGGAGATAGAAAATTGTTAAATGAAATCTATACGGAGTTAAGAGTAGTTTAGAGGGTTGTTGATAAATGTTAATTTATAAGTCAAATATAATGTTACTTTTTTATATAAAAGTTTTCATGTTAGGTATTATTATGTAACTTGACATCTCAGTTAGGCTGATACCTCAAGTAACAACAATCATCTGTAATCACATGAAAAATGTATTATTATTACAAAAAAGAAAAAAAATACAAAAATATGGGGGATTAGATCAAAACCCATATATTAACAAAAACGATACATAGGTAAACTATACCTATTCATAAAAAATTCTAAGAACAGACTAGATGAAAACCTATTATACCAATGAAATGATTCTCTATGAATAAATCTTAAATTAGCCAACTTATTAGCACACACATTCCCTTAACAAAAAATATGAGTAACCCTAAACCTGATTTTCCCACAGTAATTAAGACAAGTATTTCATCAATTACGAAGCATCCACGAAACATTAGTCACAGCAGTAAACGCAACACAAACCAAGGCAGAATCACATTCAAGTCAGACATTAGTAAGCCTCATCTTTTGAGCTTCCTCCATAGCATGTATAACTCCATAAAACTCAGCAATTATAACAGTCTGAACTTCAATAAACGTAGAGAAAGCACCAATAAACTCTCTCATACTCCAATGAAAAATATCTCCACAATTAGCAAAACCCCATACAGCCCCATCAACGTTAATTTTAACCAAGTCTGGTGAAGGAAACTCTCATCTAACAGGAAGAAGACGAAGAACTTTACCACCACAAGTATTAATACCAAAAAACTTAATCACGTTGAAATCCAATATATCATTCTTCATTGAAGCTTTAAACGAATTTCTCACTAGACAAGTTAAATCTTTAATTACCGAAATAGACCTAGAAACCTCAATCTTATCCTGAAATATAGCATAATTCTTCATACGTCATATAATCCAAATAGAAAAAGTTATCACAAAAAGCTTAATCAATTTAACCAAAGGACTACCATCCCTCTTAATAAAAGAAAGAAGATCATCCTTATTAGGGAAATGAGAAGTAAGAAAAATCTACCGAACCCAACTCCAAATATACAAAGCATTAGAACATTCAAAAAATAAATGTTAAATAGATTCCTTATGTTTTTCACAAAGTGTACACATATAACATATATGCAAACCTTTATTTTGAATATGTTGATCTGTAGGAAGCCGCCCATGAAAAAATTTTCAGAGTACTAGAGTTTTGGAATGCGGAATAGATGAAGACCAAATAAATTTACCTCAACCATAAGGAACTTCTGGTTCCAAGAAAAAAGTCCTAGCCAATTTAAGAGTGAAAGGACCAGACTCATCTAGAATCCAATAAGGAATATTTTGTTCCTCCCTAACCATGATATGCTGAAAAAAATTAGGCATATGTTGTAAAGATAAGGGAATATTCCAATCACAACCTGTCCAAAACTGAGATACTGTATCTGAAATGCTAGCACCATCAGATAACCTTGCAATATTTGTTAAAGAAGTAGTAGAACATCATTTATCATTCCATAAATTAATAAAAGAACCTGTACCAATAGTCCAAGAAGTATAATCAAGTATAGTAGAATAAAACTGCTTAATTCCAGGCCAAAGAGATGAGGATCTATAAACCATTATAAAATCGTATTTTGATTTAAGAACCATGGTTTTCAAGAGAAAAGACCAAGGTCTGTTGCTATAAGTAACGTTCCAAGAAAGCTTAAGAAGATATGCATTATTTTCATGACGAAAATTAATAATCTTCAAACATTCATTCTCAAGAGGAGAACAAATCGTATACCAATTCACAATGACTATGTCTTTTTTCAAAATATCACCAATCCAAATAAAATTTCGATACCACAACACATATACATATTAAAGCAATAAGCTAGAAATCCAGTAATCACCAACTAAATTTGACTCATCATGCCAAGAGATTTACCTTTTTAAGATGCTAGCTTCAATTTGACTTTATCATCGGAACTTTGGAGCACCAAAAAAGATAGGCACTCCTTGAAAGGAAAACAACCATGACTACAAGAAAGAATACGCTGAGTTTTGGTGACAAATCTTGCAAAATTATCCATGGTGAAAAAACTACTTTTAGAGTTATTAACATATTGACAAGAAAAATCACCATATGTTTTAAAAAAGCACTCAAATTTCTAAGAGACTTAATATCCCCCTACATAAAACAAATATGTCATCAGCATATAAAATATGAGAGGGAGTGAGACAACCTTGTGGACTAGCCATATGTAAAATTTTCTTATCATTCACAAGCTTAAAGATACCTCTATTAAGAACTTCCTCTACAATATCAGACAAACTAGGAATCTCTAAGTTTTGTTGAATACCAAGGAATAGACCCTACTTAAGAAGAACTGCATTGTGAACATTACCAAAAGAGTTTTTATTCCAGTCTCGGAGTTCAATTTTCAAAAATTTTAACTTATGTTGCAAAATAAACATAGGACAACCAACAACCTTATTAGCCCAAGAATCATGAATAAGCTTCAGACATGAAGTGTCTTGAAGCCATATAGAAAAGAAACGAAAATTGTAAACCTTCCTCAAAGAATTACTAACAAGATTAGCAAGAATAAAGCCCTAAACCCTAAACTCTAATCAGAACAATTTTTAACAAGAACCTGATAAGTACAAGAATCCCATTCATCCAATCACTCCATTACATAAAGCCCTATCCATTCTTTTATGAATTATATGCAACCCTCTCATTCCATTCCACCAAGTATAACAAGATTCAGTAAAAGGCATACAAGAAAGATCATTAGTATTAATCCATTCAAGGAATTCATTACAAGAAACCTGATTAGGAACCACCCCCATTTACAGTCATTCACCGAGACCACAACATTAAAATCTCCCATAATACACAAAGGACCTATGAAGGAACTACGATCCCTCCACAAAAACCTTCTAACCAAGTATGTGTTAGCACCATAAACACCTTCAAAGCTAAAACATTTATCATGTAGAAGACAAGTTACATAAATAAATTCATCATTGACCAAGAAAATTTGGACAAGATTAGGAACCGAAAAACACCAAAGCTTAGCAGCTGTATTAACAATAGGAGACGTAGCCACCAAATGCATATTAACATATTTGAAAAGGATGTCAAAAGCACCAGTGTACGACATCATAGGTTCAACAAGAAAAATCAAGAGGGATTTATGTAGTTTAAGTAAACTAATCAACATTTCCACATTTTTGTGGTTTCCTAGTCCTCTAACATTTCAGAAAAATGAAGAGACCTTCATTGCGACGTTGTAGTGGGAACTACCTTAGCAGTATTTTTGGATTTACCAGTCCCCTTAAGTGGTCTCCCTGGTTTTCTTTTAGTGCAAACTATTTCCTCCCAAGTATCACTGACACCCAAAATTTTGAAACAACATCTGTAATTTCCAAACCATTAAGAAAGGAAAAGTGGTTTTACAAGACCTACGATGGTGCTTTAACATCCCCAAGAGATTTAGCCCTAAACCCTAAACCTTAAACCCTATACCCTAAACTTCCAAGGGGAGGTATGAGGCGACGAAGATGGTACAGTCACAATAGCAGAGACCTCCACATGACGACCATCAATTGGAGTATTCATTGGTGCTTTAAAATCTGCAGTTGATTTAGCCCTCCGAGGAGAGGTAGGATGCAATGGAGATGGTACAACCGCAGGGGCAGAGACCTCCACATGATCATCATCAATAAGAGTCGTAAATGAATGTGACTTTGAGCTCTTGGCTTGCATAACAGCAGGTGAATTCCTTAGCATCCCCGGTTTTGGGAAATTCGAAGTGGGAGTGGACAACCCTTGCTTGGATGGGGACCTATCATAATCCGAGGCATCCTCGAGAGGAGGCATATATGCAAAATCATTCTTCACAATGCCTATTTTATCAGAAGCAAGGTGACCAAAGAGTGGCCCTACATTAGCCCCGCTAGGAGCATGAATGATCAATTTATCAGTGGGGCCTTCCACGAGCTTTGGCTGCAAATCTTTCTTCTGATACTCTTTACGTTGTTTAGGAACCGCGGTCCTTCCCTGTTCCCGTTCATCAGAAGTTCTCTTCTAAGAAGGTTCATGTTGAGGCCCAGGAACACGACCCTGATCATGAATCACCCAGCACTGAGCAAGCTCATGCCCAATCACCTTACAGTGAGAGCAAAATTGAGGGAGCCATTCATATTCCACATCAGCTACAAAAGCAAAGTCTGGACGTTCAACCAAGAGGTGATCGGGAAGAGGGGACAACAGATCAATATCCACCAACACTCTAGCAAACATACCCTTATTCTTTCTCATAGTATGCTCATTCAAAGACAAAGGAGTACCAAAACCTATGATGATGGAAAATATCGTCCTTGGTCTCCAATACTCCAAAGGCAATTTGTAGATTCTAATCAAGGCCTGAGTTTTGGTATTTTTCATGGTAGTTGGAACAAAGTCTTTTGTCCAGGAAAACAATCTCAAGAAACCAGGAGATAACTTCAAGGAACCCATCCCGAGGGCCCATCGCATGTCTTCTAAAGAAGCGAACTCAACCTCATAGAAACCCTTCCCAATAGGATTTTTTTCCATGGCTCAAGAGCCTTTCACAATAGCTGCAACTTTTTAGTTAACTCTAGGCGTGTGAGAGTTTTACCCCCCTTAGATAGAATAATCCGACCATGAGGATGGGTCTTGCAATCCTCAAGACCAGCCAAGTAATCTGTCTCATCAATCTGGACAACAATAATGTCTCCCTTAATACAAGGAGTAGGTAGCTGGGACAAAGGAATGTCACATGTATTTCCTAAAGCCTGAGTAAAAGTCTTCCTTTGTCTTGACATAGCAAACACTTTCTTATTAGGGAACACTTCTCGATCCATCAAACAAGCCCATGGGATGAGGAAACCCGTAGAGCCCTCCGCCATTCTCAAAGGCTAACAAGCTACTGACCAACCCAAGTTAGCCGCCACCATTCCACTGGCCGCACCACCTAAAAATCTTGACTTTACCAAAAATATTGATAAAAATCGTGACTTTACCACAAATTTCGATAAAAATCGCGACTTTACTACAAGTTAGAATTGGCTACACGAAAAAGGTGACAACTTTGGTTGTGTGCAATAGAATTTCCAAGAAGAAATTTAAGGAAAGAATACACCTTGAATGCAGACGAAGAGAGCCACCACGCCACCACCAGCGTCTCGGCAGACTGTCGCGTCGTCACCGACCAGCACCCACGACTCTTGCGCCACCATCGTCCACCATCAAGCTGGAGAATGAACAACCACCCACACAAACCCTAGTCGCACCAAAACCCTTTGGAGGAGAGAGAATAGAGCAAAAATCTTATCTCCAAATAGATTTGTTTCTATGTTATCTAAATATTTGATGGAAAAATTATAACATTATTATTCATATATTAATTGTATTGTATCTTTAATTTAAACATTGGTTGAAATTTTAAATTTATTTTAATTTTAAATTTTGTTATGATGTGTGTTTTGATCCATAACATATAAAAAATGAAGTTATATATATATATATATATATATAAGAAACTGTTAATGATTTTACGTAATTATAAATGTAAATTAACATGATTATGAACACGTACAATAATGTTCACATATAGATCTTATCACATCATGATTCTCACACATATTCATACAATCAAGAAGGAATAAACACTTACCTTGATTCATGAGTGATCCTACTTGAGCAGTTATTTTATCTTCTTTGTCCCAATCTATCTCTTAGCAATGTCGTTCTTGTCACACACTTTCTTGATGGCTAACACTGAGACAACTATTATTTATAGAGACAAAACCCTATTGCCCTTAATTCACAATCTCCAACAGGTTTTCATTAAGTATCATCATATATATATTCTCACCTTAACCAGCGGGTCCTTTAATTCTATTATTATCATTAAATCATATTTGGACCCAAAACCCCAACTCTAAGTCATGTGAGTAACTTTATAGAAATTTAATTTAAATAATTTCTTACAAAGAATACACCTTGGATGTAGACGAAGAGAGTCGTCGCGCCACCACTAGTGTCTCGGCAGACTACTGTGCCGCCACCGACCAACACCCACGACTCCTGCGCCACCACCGTCCACCACCAAGCTGGAGATGAACGGTCACCCACACAAACCCAAGTCGTGCCAAAACCCTTCGAAAGAGAGAGAACAGAGCAAAAATCTTATCTCCAAATAGATTTGTTTCTATGTTATCTAAATATTTGATGTAACATTTGATAGAAAAATTATAACATTATTATTCACATATTAATTTTATTGTATCTTTAATTTAAACATTAGTTGAAATTTTAAATTTATTTTAATTTTAAATTTTGTTATGATGTGTGTTTTGATTCATAACATATGATTTTACGTAATTATAAAGTAGTTTATATTAGCTACTTAGGTATTTTCACTAAAGTCGGCTAAAAATAAAATTTCTCTATATACTAAATATTTTAAATATGTTTTTAATTTTTTAAATATAATTTTTTTTTAAATACAAACTTCGCTTTGCTTCTTCAAGGATCGTGCATTGATCAATGTTGAGGGATACAGGGTTTGTGGAGAATGTACGTAAGTGAAATAATATCTGACCATTTGAAATTAAGATGGATAAAAGAGATCAAATGGGTTGTGAAATTAATGATTATTTTCATAACTTTACAAATTTTGAATGATTCCACATCACTAAAGCAAATTATTGTCTTAAAAATGAAAGATTAATTTAAGTTCTTATAGATTGTTAAAGTTAAAACCTAAGAAGATTTTAAAATTGAACGTGGAAGCGTTGATACAGAAGAACTACTGTAAGATCTAAATGATAAATTTACTTTGGGTACATTCTAATTAAGTATTGGAGACAAGTGTGAGTTCAATATTATTATTATCGTCATTATTATTAAAATTTATTGTAATTAAAATTAGTTTTAATTTAAGTAAATTTGTTTTAAAGTTGATATTTTTGTTTGGATATAATAAAGAAATAAATGCAAATTAAATAACTATTAGATGAAAAATAAGAGTCTAATAATTGAAAAAATAGTAACTAATATTATTTTAAATGTTTTTGAAAAATATTATCCTAAATTTTATAATATTATATAAATAGCATATGAAAAATTGAAAATAAATAGAAGGAAAGAGTATATAATAAATAAATAAACAGTTTGATACCCTAAAAAATTAATCATATATCATGATGGTTGTATTTAAGGATAACAACTAAATTTATCTCTCAATTATTATTCGAATTCGTCTTTGATTTTTGACTAGGTATAATAATGTTTTACTTTTTAAATTGGATAAAAGAATTGTAATCATCCCAATATTTGATTACTATCCTTATACTTGTTTCTATTTTAAATTAATAAAATATTTTTATTTTTTAAATAATTATATTAATTTTTTTATTCTTAATTTTCTAACTTAATTATAGGATTAGACACTGTTATTTTTTATAATTATTTAATCTTTCTCTATTTTTTTATTTGATATTTTGATTTGAAATTTATATAATTTTAATTTTTTTAATATTTAATATTAAAAAAATATGTATAATTGGAAAAAAAAATGAAGTTTTAGTTGGATGATGTAGATGAGACAGTGCGATTTGGAGGGATCCCTTGCCAAACATAGCTTTAACCGCTTTGCAATGAACGCGTAGCTAATTTTTGGGCAATAACATTAATTTGTATTCGGCACAAATTAGATATTAGATGTTGAACATGCTTTGTATTTTTTGTTTAACGCAAAATTTTGTTTTATCCCTAATTTGGTTACTGTTTTAATCATCTCAATTTAGTAAAGGGACCTTTAGACAACATTCGAGTTTTTGCCTGAATATGTATGGTTTCTTTTCTAATTTGTCTTTGAAAATATTAAAAATAGGAAAAGTCAATAAGAATACAATTCATCTGCCATGTCAGTCCTTTTGTGGATACAAATTGAGACTTCTTTAGATTCTAATTTTAGTAATATAAGATATCTAATTATAAAGAACTTAATTAAAATAAAATTAACTACATTCATATAAAGCATAGAATAAAAATTATAAATATCCAAGTTATGTTTGAATTAAAATTCGCAACTCGTTATTTTATGTTAGATAATTTGAACGTTTAAAATCTCATAAATCCTGTATATAACTACAATTAAAATAACTTTTAAAAAATGATAAATTCATCTTATTTATTTATTTTATAAATTTATTTTTCTCAATGATTTTAATTCTATAAGGAGATAAGGAGATTAGGACATTATGAAAGAGGAGAAGCGTGTTTAATGGTGCAGATGATAGTAGGAAAATTAAAAGTTTCAATGATTTTATTGAAAACTCAGAGTTTATTGATATTTCAATTTGGGGAAGAAAGTTTATGTGGTATATGTTGGGTTGGGCTCACTTCCTATGATCCAGTCCAATATTAACTTTTAGGGATTTTTCAAACAGAGGGATAGCTAGCAGTAGATACAAACAATGAGAGAAAAGATTGAAGAGAGAGAAAGTTTCGTTCAGCAACTTTCGGCCACCACCGACGCTTTGTTCATCGTTGGATCGGACTGAAAAGGTTCATACTTTGTGTGACTTCAATCTGACCGTTCGAATCTTGCAGAAGTTGTTTGAGCAGAGAGAAATTCATCTCACACTGCAACAGCGTTTTCAGCGTTTCTTTTGAGGACGGGAATTTTCGGATTGCTGCTGCTATTTCTTCCACCGTTGGATCAGGCTGAAATTTTGTCAGCAGGTTCATACCTCGTGGTTCTTCAGTTGGACCGTTTGGATTGTTTAAAAGTCTCTGGAACAGTGACATATAGGTCGCATACGGTAACTGCAGTTTGTGGTTATTGAGCACAATTTGTGCTGTGATTTGAGACTCTCTTGTAACCATAATTTTGATCATAGTGGAACCTTGATTGACTGGCTTGTGCCCGTGGTTTTTACTTCTCACATTGAGAATGCTTTCCACGTTAAAATTCATGTGTCTTCTTGAAGTGTGTTTTGTGTTGCTGCTATTATTTGCTATTGCTCCTCACAGATTCTTGCAAGTTGGGGGAAATTGTTATCCGCTGCTTATTGCTCTTGTTGATATATTATTGTTATTGTGTTGAATTTCCCATCAGAGTGGTATCAGAGCTCCTTGGTTAGGGCTATTTGACTGCTTGAATGATGGAGACAAATACAAATAAGATAGTCTGTTTGAACGACACTAATTATCACTTATGGAAGGGAAAAATGAAGGATATATTATTTGTGAAGAAATTGCATCTTCCTGTGTTTGCTACTGAAAAGCCAAAAGACAAGACTGATGAAGAATGGAAGTTTGAGCATCAGCAGGTTTGTGGTTTTATTCGTCAGTATGTTGAAGATAATGTTTATAATCACATTGCTAATGAGGAAGATGCAAAATCCATGTGGAAGAAGATTGAGACTTTGTATGCTTCTAGTACAGGAAACAATAAATTATATTTGTTGAATTCCTTGATGAATTTGAGGTACAAGAAGGGGTATTTCAAATCACTTAAATGATTTTCAGGGGCTTCGAGATCAATTTTCTCAAATGGGCATCAAATTTGATGATGAAGTGTTGGGACTATGGCTACTGAATACTCTACCAGACTCTTGGGAAACATTTCGGGTTTCAATTACAAACTCATCTCCTGATGGTGTTGTCTCCTTGGAAAATGTTAAGAGTAGTGTTCTTAATGAGGAGATGAGAAGGAAGGCTCATGGTACTTCATCTCATTCCGAGGTACTTTTCACTGAAAATAGGGGGAGAAGTCAGAAAAAGGAACCGAAAGGGAGTAAACAGAACAACAGAAGTAAGTCCAAGTCCAGATACAAAAATGTGGAGTGTCATTATTGTCACAAAACAGGGCACATTCAGAGAAACTATTTTCTTTGGAAAAAGGAGAACAAGGATAAGAAAGGGAAGCAGAAGGAGAAACATCATGACAATGATGATCGTGTTACTACTGTTATTTCTGATGATGATCTTATTATTCTCCGTGACCATGATTCAGTATCTTGTATCAGATGAGAGCATGTGGATAATTAGCAGTGGTGCTACATTGCATGTTACACCAAGGAAGGAGTTCTTCACATCTTACACTTCTGGTGATTTTGGAGTGTTGAAGATGGGTAATGATGGTGTGTCTAAGGTAATTGGTATTGGTGATGTTTGCTTGCAAACCAATATGGGAATGCAGTTGTAGCTTAGAGGAGTCAAACATGCTCCAGATGTCCGCTTTAATTTGATCTTTGTGCAGATGCTTGATGATAGTGGTTATGAAAATCACTTTGGTCCAGGAAAGTGGAAACTCTCCAGAGGTAATCTAATTGTGGCCAAAGGGGAGAGAATTAGTAAACTGTATTGGACAAAAGCATTGGTTGCTAAAGACAGTGTGAACGTCATGTATATGGATGCTTCTTTGTAGCACCGAAGGCTTAGTCATATCAGTGAGAAGGGGCTGAATTGTTTAGCTAAAAAAGATGTGCTTCCGGGATTGAAGAGTGCAGAGTTGGAGAAATGTTCTCATTGCATGGCTGGTAAGCAGACCAGAGTATCCTTCAAGAAGCATCCTCCCTCAAAGAAGTCAGAGTTGCTTGAATTGGTGCATTCTGATGTTTGTGCCCCATTGAAGGTAAAGTCATTTACTGGTGCACTTTATTTTGTTACCTTTATTGATGATTGTTCCAAGAAGCTTTGGGTTTATGATTTGAAGACAAAGGACCAAGTTCTAGAGAAATTCAAAGAATTTCATGTTTTGGTTGAGAGACAGTCAGGCAAGAAGTTGAAATGCATTCGTACTGACAATGGTGGTGAGTATTGTGGACCGTTTGATATTTTTTTAATTACTTTGATCGATTATGTTTCGATTGCTACACAATAACTTTGTAGATATAACCACCAAATCAGTTTTGGTAGCTATTTTTATAGGTATTGTTAATACCTATTTAAAATGGTATTTTGATCTGTTTATAAAAAAACTCAAACTTGCTTATAAATACTCAAAATTCAATCAAGCTAAATAGGAATGAACTTCAAATACATAGTTTAAGAAAGAGTTGTACACAAATTAAAAGTATATCATATTACACAATGAAAACTATTGAAACAAGTTAAAAGAGTCAAATCTATTATATAATTCAATATACAACTAATCTTCTTCTGAACTGTCATCTCTAATATGGTCTCCTTTATGATGTCCAATTATATAATTCAAAATTATGTGTCTCCTTTATAGATACTCAAAATTCAATCAAGCTAAATAGGAGTGAACTTCAAATACATAGTTTAAGAAAGAGTTGTACACAAATTACAAGTATATCATATTACACAACGAAAACTATTGAAAACAAGTTAAAATAGTCAAATCTATTATATAATTCAACATACAACTAATCTTCTTTTGAGCTGTCATCTCTAATGTGGTTTTCTTTATGATGTCCACTAGTAATAGGATCTGAAGAGCCTGATATGGGATTATTCATTTGAATGTGTTGTATGATGAGTTGCATCTACTCATTTTGTTAGTGCATCAACTCAGCTTGTTTGTGCATGTGTTCACTTTGCTCTTCATGAATTTTCATCAATACCTCCATCTTTTCTTCAAGTGCCCGCTCCTTGGCATCTTTTTCCATAAGTTAATCATTTAGATTTTGAATAATCTCACACATTTCTTCTATTTGATGAACTACTGGAGCTTGGCTTGTAGTAGAGTGACCACTTGTGGAACAGTGACCACTTGTGGAACTATTAAACCTTTTTGTCAATACACCAAGTCCATAGAAATTCCCTTTTATATTTCCACTCCAACAACATCAATGTATATTTCATTGTCATCAATAGAGGCAACATGAAAGTTTTGCGAAGATGAGCCTTCAAGCATCTTCTATTGTTGGGCTTCTTCTTGACGTTTCTTATATTTCTCCTTAAAATGAAGTCAAATTGATTATTGCCAAGAAAAAATATAGTAAAAAATAAATTATAACTTAAAGTTTAAACATACCGCAAGGTCACGGGTCTTGTCATTGACCCATTGTCCAGTCTTCAATTTCTTCGTTCTCTCTACAACCTTCCAAGCAGTGGGTTGTCGTTCAAGCTCCTTAGTCTACATTGTTGAACAAGGTGCTTTGATGTCTCCAAATCCAAGAGGAATGCTTGAAGATCTTTGTTGCTGGTTTTCTGTGTGCGTCTAATAGTCTTTGAATTGTTAATCCACTCTTTATGATGATCCAAGGTTAATTAAATCTTAATCTTTTTGAAAAATATGTGTTTTCTAAAGAGTGTGAAAATTCAACCTGTTGAAATGTCGATTCAACTGGTTGTTTTACACTTAGTGCATTTTGAGAAGGATTTGAAAAGCTTGACTTTGATGTCAAACAAATTCAATCGATTGTTTTGAAAATTCAACCAATTGATTTTATGAAAATCTTAACAGAATTTTGTTAAGTTGGTTAGACTTATTTTTAATGATCCTAACAACTTTTGGTTCTTGAACTAAATGTTTTGACCATTTGATTGGAATATAAAAAATGTTGTTTTACGCTCCCAAGCATTAAATAAGTAAGAGAGATCAATCAAAAAGAGTTTTCAAGATTTCAAAGAGCTTTTGGATCATCTTAAGTGTGGAATGGGATTCAATCTTCTATTATGAACTTTAATCTTTGATTAACCCAGGTGTATTATATTCCTTATTCCTCAATCATTGTATTTCTGTGTGATTTGGTGTGGTGTAGTATCAAAACTGATTTTGAAACTTTGGAAATCATTTATCAAAACTCTTCTTGCAAGTGTGTTGATTCTAACTTTTGTGAAAACTGTGAATGTCTTCAAAAGAAAGTTCATTATCTTTTAAAAGATGTGGACAAGTTTTCCAAAGGCCAATCCAATTTTGAAATTGTTCTTGCTTCTCTAAACTGTGTTTTTGGCAAGGCTGGGTTGGGGTTTAATCCAAAAGGCAAGAACAAACTGTTTTCAAAACCTTTTTCAAGTTTCTTTGAAAAACAACCGGTTGAAATTTGCCATTTTTTTTTTATCAGCAAAGGATAAAATAATTAAAGGAGACACTTGGGGTGTCCCAACCCTTGTACAAAAACCTACCATGTTATAAGCAAAAGCATAACTTAAAAACCTACCATTACTACATAATTCTGCAGCATATAAAGACATTACAAATTACAACAGAGCAAGAACCGTGTTATCCTCAGGCTTGTCTAATTTCCAACCCTCCACACGTTGGCCATCCTTTACTATAAAATGTAGACAAATAGGTTGTACTGTACATGCTGAAATCACAGCCAAGCCCACTCCCTGTACTTATTATAAAGCCCCTAAATCTTCCTACATCTTCCTTCATAAGTTTGGTTAAGATTTATCATGTGTTAACAAAGATTTTGGCTTCAGTGACATAAACCCCACACGTGGCTCTGCCATGGTTCAACACCAGCTGCAGACATAGAAACCAGCAGAGTGCAAACTGAAATCTGCACCAAACAAACATCCCAACCCTACTACTCCCACTTCCGTTCAACACCATACTACTCCCTACTCTTATATAAAACTAGTTGGGCTTACTCTTACAAAGTCTCTCACTTTTTTCATAGAAAGCTTTAATGGAAACCCAGACTAAGAACCAGTACCCTTTGTGCATGTAGAACTCCCCTGCATCTACTAACTGGTCTTAGCTACACTACTATCATACCACATATATAACCAGTTTCAAAAGCCAGCAGCTACTTGTGGCTCAAACCTTGGCCTTCAAGCCTCTACCTCAGGCAGATATGACTTGGCCAAGATGTTTCTACCTACACTCCCTATTCTCCTGCAGTTCACCACCTATCAGAAAAGCATACGTGACATTGAAGGTCACCTACTGCAGACTTTAACTCCAAAAGGAACGTGCTCTATTCCGAACAAACCAGCAGCCAACCAAGGATTATGATGCAACATTTACGTTAACCATACTGCACCAAAATCCACCACTAACCAACCCTTACCAATACATTCTTCTCACTCCTTATAGGAACCATTACTCCAGCTTTGGACCTTCGGGTCTGCTATGACAACCTCAAGAGAAAAAGCCACAAACACAGCAGAACATCTTAGCCTTGGGACTATGCCAATTAAAACAGTCCCCGTGAATTGGTCTTCCCCTTTTGCCTTACACCTTAACACCTCACTCCAGTATCTTAAGTGTCCACTCTTCATTAGCGTCTGCAAAAACCAGACGAAACACCACACCAACCAGTGATGCCATCTGACAGCTCCAGAACAACGGATATAATTAACACCAGCACCTCCATCAGCATCACATCCAACTCCAGCACCTTATGCCATTCCCCCCAACAACCACACCAAGCCCCCAAAAACTCCCACCTCCACTTCAGACCACCGTCTTGTACTACGATCACCCCCCACCAAGATCACTCAAGAGTTACACCTCCAGAGAACCGAAACAGCAGTAGCATGACCAGGCACACAATATAGCAAACATTATTCCTTTCCTACTCTGCCAAGTAGATCCTACCTTTCTCAAATTCCGCGGTTAGCTCAAGGAACCCTTCTTCCACCCTCTACCTGTATCGCATACAAGCTTACTTGTAGCTACAGATACAGGACCAAGGATTCAAAATCCAGTCAGAGAACGAATAAGAGAAATTGTGTCCCTTATGCTTCAACCACAACCACGATTTGAGTTGGGCCTTCTGCAACACTTTTTCAGCGTCCACTACTCCTTCACTAAACACCACTGCATTTCTATGCTCCCACAGGCTCCAAATTATAGCTGTCCATACCCCTTTCCAGACCAAATTCTGTTTTCGACTACCATTTACCAGATAAAAGCTCTCAAAGTGAACCGTAATGTCATTATGTTGGGCGAACAATATACCGATCCATTTAAAGCACATAGACCACACCCGCCATGCATGTTCGCATTCCACAAAAAGATGTTGGCAGGACTCCTCCGCAGACAAACATAACAACCCCCCCAACTTCTCAAACTTAGTCTTGTAGGGATTCTCCCCAACAGTACCCTCCAGACCAAGAACATAACATTAGGAAAAGTTTTCACCTTCCAGAGAAGGATATACATCTCTTTTTGTGGACCCCTTTCAGGCTTAGACAGACACTCATACGCTGCACTTACCGAAAAATCGCCATATTCACTACTCTTCCACAGCAGGGTATCCTCCACATCCTTCCTAACTTTGACCCTGGAAATGTGGTTTCCAAGTTCAGATTCCAAAGCCGATTCCCATTCAAATCTACTTCTCCTCCAATTAAGGGTCCACCTCCACTCCAAATCATCCCATACTCCTACCTCTTCCACCTTCTGACCTTGATTCAGGGATAGAGAATACAACCTTGGATACAAGGTCTTCAAGTTTGAATTACCAACCTACACATCCTCCCAAAATCTAACTTTATCACCACTCCCTAGATTCCATCCGACTTGTACTTGAAACTACCTTTCACCTCCTCCATCTTTACACACCTTCAACAGATCTCTCCACCACCAGGACTGAAGTTTCACAGGTATATGACCAATACTTGTATCCAATCCATACTTTGAGTTTAACACTTCATTCCATCTCCCTTCATGACCAGAGATAGTCTTCCACTTCCACTTTGCCAACAACGCATAATTAAACTTCCTTATATCTCTGATGCCCAACCCTCCTTCCCCTTTCGGTTTGCAAATATCTTTCCAACTAATCCAAGAAATAGGTATATTTTCCTTCCCCCAATCCCACAGGAATCTCCTTTGTATGCTAGTAATACTCTTACAGACCACCTCAGGTGCTTTAAACAGGGACAGATAGTAGAGTAGAACCGCCGACAGAACTGACTTGACAAGGCACAATCTTCCTGCCATAGACAGAAATCTCCCTTTCCACACACTAAGCCTGGATTTTAGCTTACTCAAACTAGGCTCCCATAATTTCTTCTTTCTCAGATTACCCCCCACTTCTATACCCAAATAGATAAAAGGTACCTCCATCTGGGAGCAATTTAGGGTCTTCACATAACAATCCATGTTGCTTTTCCTAACATTTACACCTGCGAGCTTATACCTATGAAAGTTTATTTTCAGCCCAGACGCTAGCTCAAAAACCCTGAGAATGGCCTTCAGAATAAACACATTAGAGTATGAATCCTGGCATAAAAACAACATGTCATCAATGAACTGGAGTATACTAAGCTCCACCTCTTTCCTTCCAATATTAAGGCCTTTGTAAAGATTAGCCTTCGCAGCTTGCCTTACTAGCCATGCAAGCCCTTCAGCTACCACTATAAAGAGAAAAGGAGCGAGTGGTAGAATCTTGTACAAGAATCACCATACTTAAACCACCTTGCTCTAGTCTTCTGAAAAATAAGGGACTCTATCTTTTTGTCATTTTCCTTCAACCGATTTACCAGAGCAGCCCTTTTCAACCTATCTTCTTCATTTAGGTCATTCAAACAATCCATACAATCCAATTCCTCAATTTCTTGTAGGATCTCCTTCTTACAAGTGTAAACATTTCCAAACACTTCCTTGTTCCAGATCTTTAGGTCACCCTTCAAACTCTTCAGCTTCTCCTTAACATTCACCAGGGCATTCCCCTTAATAGGATAAGATAACCATTTTTTCTTTACCATCTCATTGAAACCACTTTCCAGGAACCAAGCATCAATGGTACGAATGAAAATGGGCATTTTGCAGAAAATGGGCCACACTATTAGATTCTGCATGAAAATGGGCCACACTATTAGATTCTGCAGAGTAAGGAGGTTTTCTGCTCCCAAAGGTATTTTGAAATGGGTTCCTAAGTTTCCTACTAATATCATTGGACCCACATTCATACGGGGACCAAATCTTGCTTCTTGATATTTTCTTGTAAGTGTCCTTGGCAGCCAATAATCACTTTGGGGTTTGAAGAATAACTGCTAAAGGGAAAAACATCAAGAGTAAAGATAGTCTTTATGCCTTCACTTTTCAATTTTATATGCCTTGCAAGGTTCTTTGAAAGTCAAGAGACATCCTAGGCACATTTACAATGGTTACTCAAAGGAGAAACTTCAAGAATAAAGAGAGTATGTGTGTTTCCACTTCTCAACTCATGTAAGTGTCTCATATGACCAAATGAACATCTCAAAGTATTCTTTTAGGTGAATCTATTGGGGTTCTCTTTGTAAAGGTATGGACAAATAGCATACTTCATTTTCCTCACATTAAAAGGTGATTTTTTTTTGGAAAAAGAATCTATTTGTATTACTGGACTTTTATGTTATCTTAGTTGTATTGATAACTTTAATTTTGTTGTTGCTACTCTGCACTTGCACACTTAATTTTTTCTGGTTTTATGCTTTTATGGTTATGCAGAAACTTGCTCTTTGAGTGTGCTTTGTGGTTTTGTTTTATACACTCCCTTAGTCTATTTGTGAAGACAAATAGGGGGAGAATCTGTGGTTTATGTGTTGTAATTTATGCAGTATATGGTGTGTTTAAATCTGCTTTGAATTGCTCCCGCCATAGCTTTGATTCACACCATGATTCTGCTGTCAATGTTGTCACGCACACTGGTTTTCTCTTCTTCTTTTTTTCTACACATGTATATGCATTTCTGTGTGTGCCTCATGGAATTGGTTTTTATCCTGTTGCTATGTATGCTTGGTATATGCATAATTTCTGTTTTGCAGGACCTATAAAATTCAAACACTACAACACAAGCTAACCTGGGATTTGTCTTCATCAAATAGGGGGAGATTGTTGAACAAGGAGCTTTGATGTCTCCAAATCCAAGAGGAATGCTTGAAGATCTTTGTTGCTAGTTCTTTATGTGTGTCTAGTAGTCTTTGAATTGCTAATCCACTCTTTATGATGATCCAAGGTTAATTGAATCTTAATCCTTTTGAAAAATATGTGTTTTCTAAAAAGTGTGTGATGGAAGAGGCCCCAGCACCAACCCTTTTAGAGGCCACCAAAATGCTACATTGAGGCAACCACTAGAGTTATAATCAAAGAGGAGTCAAGAGGACACATTTTACATGTCATAAACTCTAGTGTGTAATACCTTTTTACGTTTTGTCAAGTAGCATAGTTTAAATCTTTTTGTAATTAGGATGAATTTTGGCTCCTAAAAACCAACCTAAGTTAGATTAGGGTTTCTAGAAACTCCTAAACTAACTTAGGCCGGTCACTTTAGGCCTTTAGGCAACCCATGAGACACACCATGTCACGCTTGCCATGTGTGCTCTCATTTAGGCGCCAACTTCATTTCATTTTGTTTACATTTCCCTTTCATTTGACTTTTCATTTTCGACCTCCAAGTCCTATATAAGAAGAGCTTGGGTTGCTGAAATTGTAAGATTAATTTAATATTGAAATGCTGCCAAAATTGTGCCATTCTCATTCCTTGCCTAAACTCTCTTAGGAATAGGCTTTTAATCTTCAAACCTTCACCTACAAAGGGAGTTGGCCGAACCACTCCTACTCCTCCTACTTCTCATGCACCTCCAAGGCTATCACAACTCTTAGGAAAGCCTTGTTCCACCATCAATCCATGGAGCTTCCGCATTTATCAACAAAAATTGCAAGAAAGGAGACACAAATCCATCATTTGGTATCATGAGCATAGGTTCTACAAGAGCTAAGTGTCTTCTCCTATTTTTGTGTTTGTGTTCTTCTTATTTCTGTGTTGTTCATCATTTTGTTCATGTTGTCTTGCTGTTTTTCGCTTTTTAATTTGATTTAGTTTCTGCTTTAAGAAATTCAATCGGTACAAAATGTTCAAATTGTTCTTGAACTTCTTATTTTCATATTTTGTGTAGGAATCTATTTGAAATTGTGTTGTTGTTTTAATTTTAGGTTGTTTGAGTCTTGTTTGAAATTTTGTTCGGTTCATATGTGTTGGAGAAGTGACTAGGGTTTGTAGGTGCGGCAACTCCAGCACTCTCCTCTGCAGCATTCTCCGTCAAATCAAATCCTTTTACCATGGATGAACAAACCGAGAAGGCGTTTCTGAAGCAACCAAAAGTGTTCCTCAGCTCGAAGAAAACTGGGAAGGGGAAGAGACCTGGCAAAGGGGGTAACCGTTTTTGGAAATCCATCTAAAAACATTCATCTTAACCCTAAGATTTGAGCAACGAAATCTGGTTCCCACGCTCCAATGTCTTCACGAGCAATCGCTGTTGTGATGCTTCTTTTGCCACTGATGATGACAAGTTCAGTGGCCATACCGAGCCCCATAGAGGAGTGCCTGAGGCAACGACTGAATCCTGCGCCTCCACCACCGCTGGATTCGGAACTCTATGGACTCTTCGATTTCAATCGCATTGTATGCAAAGACATGTTTCATGGTATCAGAGCCATTTCGATCCTATCCTAGCGAGTATTTGTTGGGTTTATCAGACCATCACCCATAATATGTTATCCCACGCACGAGCTTTTATCTATCACTCTCGGCGTGAGGGGGTACATCGACTAGAGATAAGGACATTTCATTGTATATAAGTGGGTGCAAACCTCAACCCTATGAACCGGTTTTATGGGGTTGAGTTAGGCTTAAAGTTCACTTTCTAATATGGTATTAGAGCCATTTCGAGCCTATCCTAGCGAGTGTTTGTGTTGGGCCTATCGTGCCACCCGCTATCGGACCACCCATAATATATAGTCCCACGCACGAGTTGGCAGTCTCGGCGTGAGGGGGGGTGTGTTGGAGATCCCACATCGACTAGAGATTAGAGTCTTTCATTATATATAAAGTGGGTGCAAACCTCAACCCTATGAGCTGATTTTATGAGGTTGAGTTAGGCTTAAAGCCCACTTCTTAACAATATTCTTTGGTTTTGAGTCATTTTATTTTCTGAATCCTTTGATGTTTTGTCTAGTCATGTATTTCCTAAATTTGTCATCAAATCTTTGTTGTGCTGAATTTGTTGATAATTTTGGTTTCTTGATTTAATTTGAGTCTAGATTTATATTTCTGTGTTTCTTGATCCTTTGGTGCATTTTTATTTTATTTTGAGTTCATATTTGTATGCTAGTTCCATACAAATTCATATACATCTACTCCATTGTGTTTTTGAAGTTTCTTATTCTGTTTTTTTTAAATTCCAGAATTAGGACTCCTCTATTTTTCAAATTCTGCACTGGCTGTTTTTTGTTATGAAATTTTAATACGTTGAAGAAAAATTCTGAAAATCTGGATTAATACAGTTTGATGTGTTAGAAAATCAAGAAAAAATTAATCAGATGAGAAGACAAAATAGAAAAAAAAATGATAAATAAAATAAGAAAAAAGTGCATTATGGCGCCAAAATATACGGTAGTTGGACAGTTATTTTGAAAAATTTATCACAATTATTTGGTGCATGTTTTTGGTGTGATTCCAGCGCCAAAAGTTTGCTAAGACATTGAATCGTTTGTGGTTAAATTTTCAGAAGCAAATTCAAAATAGCCAGCTCAGCATAAATATTTTAAGCCACGCATTCTGAACCTTAATTTTCCAGTAGTGCTGTTTTGGTTTTTCAAATCAATTCTAGTGCCATTCTTTAGATTCCTTTTGTGTGCCATCCTTTATTGAGTGCCTATTTTTATTTGCTTGTCCAATACCATTATAAACTCTTTCTAAGTTGTGTCACATAATTCAAATCCATTTGCTGTGGTACTGTTTTAAAATTTAATTTGTTTCTTGCTTTCTAAATTCAATTGTTTTTGTGGTGGATAAATTGTTGGTGGATAAATTCAATTGGTGCTTGTTAAGTATAATTGTTTTTGTGGTAACACTACCTCTACTTAGTAGGTACTGTTTTGGAGAATTTAATTGCCTATTCATAAGAGGTTAAGGCAAGGGGCAGCAGCAAACACAAATACAAATACCCAAACACATACACTTTGAAGGACACAACAAAGAAAAGCAATTACAAGCCAAAGGAATGCATAGTATAGAAAGCTGAAATTTAATTTGTGCAATTCAATTTCTTTGTATTTCTTTGAGTTGTAATTTCATTTAACCTTTATTTAATTAGTGGATTAATCACGTGTAGACGGTGAGTGTGTCTTCAAAGGCTCAAAGTGTCTAGAAGCCTCACCTAGGAAACGTCTAGTTTAAAGCTTTGTAGATTAGCAATATTTAATTGTGCTTAGCTAGTTTGCTTTACGTTAACTACTTGTATAGCTTTGCTTAATTGTTTACGTTAGTTACTTGCTTAGCTTTGATTAATTACTTTGCTTGTTAATTGCTTTGCATTGTTTTATTTTGCATAAAATTTGACTTTTCATTCCTCATTGTGACTAAGTAATTTACTTAGAAAAAGAATTGTGTGAAGTTTTTTAGGGATAGTTTTTAGCAAGGAAAGACTTGGTACTTAAGAAGTCCTAGTAACTCACCTCTCTTTCCTGGAAAGCTACCTTCACTACTTTCCTTTTCTTTCTTGAAGTAAAATACTTTTAAACACAATTCTTTAGTCATGTCAACTCACTCTTCTAAATCTAATGAAAGTGATATAAAGTCCATCAAATCTCTTTTAAAACAATTAGCCAAGAACTTTCAATCATTCTCATATAGACAATTGGAAAATGAGGTACAAATCAAAGAGTTGGAAATGACTAAAGAAAAGGGTATTATCAACCATCAAATCATACGTTCTCATGCATCTATTTCTCAAGATCATGATTCTTTTGGGGAGGAAAGCCTTAGGATAAATGAGTATTATCAACCACCCCGTAGGAGAACTAGAAGAGATAGAAGATAAAGTAGGAAATAATGAAAAACCGAACAGAAAAAGGAAATTAATGAAACTGCATCGAACAGAAACAAGAAACAATGCTGGAAACAGAAAACTAATCGGTACAAATGAAAGGAAACAACAAGCAAAGCTAATCTACCGAATGGAATTGAAAGAACATGAAGGAAGAACACTTATAGAAGGAGTTTGCTGGATTTTGAGAATTGGAAGAACACTTCACGCCACTTGATTCCTTGATCCAAGATAAGTGATGGAGTGCCGCCACTTGAAGCTCACCGTTGCTCACAAGATAAGGCAAAGGAGGAAGAAGACTCAAGACTCACAATTTCTCTCCAAATTTGAGTATAGTCTCTCTACTATAAAATTCCAATCTGAATTTTACAAGCTAAGCACCTTTATTTATAGTCTAGAGGTGCTGAAAAATAGGTGGGAAATTTCAAATAAACTCATTTGAAATTCCCACCAAAAACAAGTCACATGGAAGGTGTGACCTTTTTCTACTATGACACCTCCCAAAAACTACACCTACACCACTCTCCTAAGTCACATGGGAAATGTGACTTTATTTTACATTTTCACACTCCTTTATTTAATAACCACACCTCCTAAAACTATACAAGAGTATTTCAAAGCTTGGCCTTGCCCCTCATGGGATAGACTTGGGCTCTTTGGCTTTGGCCTTCTTGGGCTTGGGCTTTTGGGCTTGGGCCTCATCTTTTGCAAAGACTAATAAGAAGAACTTTAAATCCTTTGGCCCTTGTCCCTTTCTTCTATTGATAACATCTTTTTGATTCTCATCATCTTCTCAACACAAAACCATGTCTGCACCCTATTCATTCCTTCCACTTTGACTACTTTTCTTCCTTCTATAACTGCAATTTTAATATTGTTTATATCGTGAGAGGTGAATTTCTTTGTTGTAACTAATTTGGTGTGCGATCATTGTAGTTACTTGCTTTTCGGTGTTTGAAAAGACCTTGATTCCAGTGTTTCGTGATGGAAGCCAAACATAGACCAAATTGAGATGAAGATGTTTGGGCGAAAAAGTTGTTTGTAGAATCACAACAACATTTACAATGGAAATGTACATGCTACCAATATTACCGAGATTGGTCTTTCCATTTTATGGTGTAAAGTAGATTCACTTTTACTTTTACATATTATTATTTTGTTAAAAATTTATATATTTTAAATATTCACTCAAATAAAGAAATACATGATGCAGAATAACTATATATAATCATGCTATGTTGTTGTCTGATACTGTGATTGGAGACATGTGTTTATTTTTTATTTATCTTAATACATTGCATTTATCTTACTAAACTTTTGGCTTAAGGGGAATGTAAAGTACTTGCTTGGTGGCTTAGGACCATTCATAGCATATCTCATTCTGGTTTGCGAAATTATGCAATTAAAGGTAAATGGTGAACAATGATGGAGCATCAAAGTTCCAATTCTATTATCTCTTCCAAGTCAAGGACTTTATACCGATATCAATTTCCTAAGATATTTCATTTTTATTTTAAGCAATGGTAGACCAACTTAGAAAATTTTGTCCCTTCACTACAAGAAAATGATTGAATGACAACTAATTTAGAAACCAAAAATAAATAGTTTCTATAGTAACTAATTTAGATACCATTTTATAAACTAAAAATTATTGGTTACTAAAATGGTATCTATTATTAATAAAAGTTATAATATAATTAGATACTATATTTTTTATAGTTAAAAATAAAAATAAAAAAAAGTTTTTTATAGAAACCAATTTTTTAGTCTCTTGCTAAAATGTAAATGGAAACCATTATTTTAGTCCCTTTTAATCTATTTTAGAAACTAATTTTTGGCCTCTAAAAATAATAAAAGTAATCATATAATTAGATACTTAAATTTTTAGTCACTATTATTTAAATTTAAATACTAATTTTGAACTAATTAAATTTTATAAAATTAATTATTAATTCTTAATTTATAAAATATTTTAAATTGATATGAATAAATTTACTAATTTATTAATTTTAGTTTAATATTAAAATAATTAATATCAATTTAGAAATTACATTTAAAATAATATTTTAATTTTATTTAAATATAAAATTAAATTAATATTTAAATTAAATTTTATAAAATTAATTATTAATTTAATTTAATTTTTTTAAAATTTGAGAGAATAGGTTGCAGGGTTGTAGGGTTTGAATTTCAAACTCTTTCTTTCTCTTTATTTCTACATTTTCCATTCATCTCTAACTCTCATCTAACAGTAACATATTCTGCAATCCGAATTGTACCCTGCGACGGCAACGTTCCCGACCAGAACACGTGACGACAACCCTGCGACGCGACGGGAACGCATGACAACAACCCTACGACGGGAACGCGCAACGGAAGCACACCCTGCGACAGTAACACGCTCTGCGAAAACGACGCTTCTCTGCTCAGAAGGAGGCTCTATTCTTGCTCTATTGTAAGTTTCAATTCGTGCTCCATTCTCGCTCTGTATTTTTTAATTTTAAGGAGATATCATATTTGATTTTGAATATTTTATTTTCAATGTGAAGTACTTTGTTTGTTTCCTATGAGTTTTTGGTAAATCTCTATACTCACGGTACTATTTTCGTATGAGTCAATATAGTTAACTAGCCCTTAAGCAGCTTAAGTTATTCACAACCCAATCATTTTAAGACAATCATGTATATATTTTATCCTGTTCCTTGTTATTAAAAAGAATTAATTTTATTAAATTCCAATCATAGTATTATCTTTGTATTTTTTTAAGTTTTAACACAGATGATGCAATTCAACATGAATCCACATGTTTTAATAATTAATTTCTTATACTTCAATTTGCATGCCCTTCAATGATTAGTTTTTCTAAATTCTGTTTTTGGTGGTCAATTGGTTTTGATGTATTATTGTTACTGTTTTATACCTCCCTTTAAGTTTCACATAAGCTTTTTGAGAAAATTTTCCTAGATACATCTATGTTGTCTTGTTCTAGCAAATTATAAGCGAGGCAGTTTTCTGTCAACAGCTGCTACTATGAGCTTTGTTTTGTTTGAGAACTACCTTGATGATAGACATCATAGAATCAATACAAGTTTTTCCTTAGTATTATTTTTTTTTCTACATTAGTACAAGGTTTTTTCTACCTTGATGATAGACATCTTTTTCTTTTAGTCCGAGGCACACCTCTGGGGCTGCAAGTTTTCTTCAAGCGAAAAAAGGTTAGAAATTTTTTATTTTAGTCATTGTATGTTCATAGTTTAGGGAATATTTTATTGTTCTCAAATAAATTAAACAATGACAGATTATAAGACTTTCTTTTATAGTTGAATGATGCATTGTGTTATACGACAGATTATGGATATTCGTCAAAATCGAAGTTGGATGTATGATAGATTTATGTCTGATAGAAGTGGATATAAAGATGCATTTTTAAAAGGAGTAGATGAATTTGTGTCCTATGCATGTGAAGAAACAATTGTCAAATGGAAAAATAAGGTGTCCTTGTTCTAAGTGCAAAAATCTAAAGTTCATCTATTTTGAAGAAGTTAAAGTTCATCTTTATAAGAAAGGATTCATTCCTGAATATTGGTATTGGACATGTCATGGAGAGAGTGACCCAAACATATGGATAGATACCAGTCCTGAGATTTTCAGTACAGAGGAAGGACACCTCAATAGATTTGAGAGCATGGTTTATGATGTTGTTGGTCTAGAGTATGAAATAGATCATGATCAAGAAATGGATGACACTCTAATTATGAATGAGACTCCAAACATAGAAGCCCAAAAGTTTTATGAACTATTAGATGCAGCCCAAAAACCATTATGGCCCGGATGTAATAATCACACTGAATTATCTTTTGTTGTTAGATTTTTGACAATTAAATCAGAGGGGAACATGTCTCAAAGATCTTGTGATCAAACATTAGCCCTTATGAAAGAGACACATCCTATTGGTAATCTTATTCCTAAAGATTTCTATAGGACCAAAAAACTAGTCTCAAAACTTGGCTTAACTGTAAAAAAAATTTATTGTTGTGTTGATGGTTGTATGTTATTTTACACTGATGAAGAAATGAAGTTAAAAGAATGTAGATTTTGTCACAAACCACGTTTTCATATACGAGGTGTTGGTAGAGATAAATACAAAGAGGTTCCTGTTAAAAGAATGCATTATTTACCTCTCATTCCTAGGGTTAAGAGATTATATGCCTCCATGAGTTCTGCTCCACATATGAAGTGGCATCATGAAAATAGACGAGAACCTGGCGTGTTGTGTCATCCATCCGATGGTGAAGCTTGGAAACATTTTGATAAAATGTATCCTGAATTTGCATTTGAACCAAGAAATGTAAGGTTAGCTTTATGTTCTGATGGTTTTTTACCTTTTAATAATTCGACTCCACCTTATTCTTGTTGGCCGGTAATTATCACTCCTTACAATCTTCCTCCAGAATTATGCATGACTACTCCTTTTATGTTTTTGACATTAATTATCCTTAGGCCACATAGTCTAAAGGGTAAAATTGATGTGTATTTGCAACCATTGATTGATGAGTTAAAACAATTATGGAATGGAGTGTTGATATATGATATTTCAAGAAAACAAAATTTTATGATGAAAGCTACATTAATGTGGACTATTAATGATTTTCCTGCATATGGAATGTTGTCGGGTTAGAGTACATCAGGGAGATTAGCATGTCCATACTATATGAACCAATCAAAGGCTTTTAGATTGAAAAGAGGTGGGAAAATTTCTTGGTTTGATTCTCATCGTCAATTTTTGCTTATGGACCATTCATTTAGAAGAAATAAGGATGCATTTTATAAAAATCGAATCGAAAAGTCTCAACCTCCAAATTTTTTTACTGTGAATGAATTGTGGGAACAAGTTTGTTTTTTCCCAAAAACAACTGAAGTTAGTCCTTGTATTTGTGATGAACATGGTGGGTCTCATAATTGGACAAAACAAAGCATCTTTTGGGAGTTGCCTTATTGGAAAACCAATTTGATAAGACATAATCTTGATGTAATGCATGTAGAGAAAAATGTCTTTGATAATGTCTTCAACACGGTGATGGATATAAAAAATAAGACCAAAGATAATGTTAAGGCGAGAATGGACTTGAAGGAATATTGTAAGAGAAGAGAACTAGAACTACAAGTTCAACCTAGTGGAAAAGTCTTAAAGCCTAAAGAAAAGTTTGTTTTGTCCAATGAACAAAAAAATATTGTTTACAAATGGATTAGTGAGATGAAAATGTCAGATGGGTATGCCTCAAATTTGCGTAGATGTGTAAACCTAAATCAGAGGAAGTTGTTTGGAATGAAAATTCACGATTGCCATGTGTTAATGGAGATGTTATTACCTATTGCTTTTCGTGCACTTCCCCATCAGGTGTGGAATCCTATAGCTAAATTAAGTAAGTTTTTTAAGGATTTGTGCTCAACAATTTTGAGAGTGGATGATTTGTTATTAATGGAAAAAAAACATCATCATTACGACCTGTAAGTTGGAACAAATATTTCCTCCTGAATTTTTCAATTCCATGGAGCATCTGCCTATTCATCTACCTTATGAAACTAGAGTGGGAGGTCCTGTTCAATACCGCTGGATGTATCCATTTGAGAGGTAATTGTTTACTTCATTTAATGCAGACAATTTTATATGTTAGTTATGAGTTTAGTAGTTAACATTATGATTTTGTATAGGTACTTGAATAAGTTGAAACGAATGGTTAAAAACAAATCCCATGTAGAGGGATCTATTTGTGAGGCATACTTAAGCTTGGAGACTTCTCATTTTTGTTCATATTATTTTGAGTCACATGTTCAATCAATGCGAACTAAAGTTGGTCAAAATGATTTTGGAGGTCAAAATGACACGAGCCAAAAAACTTTATCAGTTTTCAATCATGTTGGTCGTCTAGCAGGAACTTGTAAAAGTCATTATTTGAATGAGAAAGAGTTAGCTACTTTGCATTTGCATGTCCTGCTTAATTGTGAGGAAGTTCAGCCATATATTGAGTAAGTATTTTAATTTTATATCTCATTTATTTATTTTGTTAATAGTTTTAATGTATATAAGAATGTATACAATGAAAGACACTTTGTGCAATATTTGGAAGCATCTATTCCAAATATAAGTAGAATTGATATTGATGGGAGAATTGCATCTGAATTTCCATTTTGGTTTCAAACATATGTAAGTATTATACACTTTTCTTCTGAATAGTTTTATTAATTATGAAAAATAATGATTTTGGGATTGTTATTTATAGGTTCATGATAGAAATAACTTAGTACAAAATCAACATTTGCATCACTTGGCATTGGGCCCTCAAAAAAGGGTTCATACTTGGCCCATATACTTTGTCAATGGTTTCAAGTTTCACACGAAAGAATGGAGTATTGGTAAGAAAATAATCAACTGTGGAGTTTGTGTGAAGGATGATAATGAAAAATACTATTATGGTATTATCAAAGAGATTATGCAAATAGAATACTCAGGAGAACCAACCAAACAATTAGTGGTATTTAACTGTGAGTGGTTTGATAATACCATTAATCATGGTATAAAAGTTCAACCCCAATATGACATTGTGGAGGTTCATTGTCAAAGAAGATATTCAAATTTTGATCCTTTCATATTTGCAACAAATGCAATTCAAGTATATTATGTACCTTATCCAGAAAAAATAAAAGAAAAGGTTGATTGGTGGGTGGCTATTAAAACCAAACCAAGATGTACAGTTGATGATCGATATACATTAGAGGTTGCTTATCAAGAGTCAACAACTAACGTTAATATCACAACAAATGAGGAGCTACTTGGTCATTTGGTGGATGAAGACGAGTACGAGGAAATAGATGACGAAACACATTTTGAAACGTGCTTGGAATTATAAACAATTAGGCTCTATGAACAATTACTTGTCCTCTTTCTTGGCAGATTCTTGACAAGTCTTTTTTGCTTTATCTTGCATTGCCTGCTGCAATTTCACAAACTGAATTTCTTTTGCTGCTAGAGCTTGCTGAATGACTTGGATTTGGTCCTGGAATTTTTTGTCTTTTGAGTTCATCTACAAAATAGTATCAAAATGATCAGTCATAGAAAGATTTTTTATATCATACACATTTTGCATATTCATATCAAATTGATCAGTCATTGAAAGGTTAGAAAATATGTGAATGATTCTGGCTTTAGACACTTTTCTGTATTGGTATTCATTAATAATGTTACTTAGCAGCCATTCATTTAAGATAAATGGTTCTCTTGTGACTGGTTGGAAGTGTATTTGTCCATGAGCTGCGTCAGTTCATTTTCTAATTTTTATTATTTTCTCTCTCTCGAACTCTAAATGCATAATCTCCTTGTACTAGGACTTATGAGAACTATATATATATATGAAAAGAATGATAATAAAGAAACACATTTTGAAACATGCTTGGAATTATAAACAATTAGGTTCTATGAACAATTACTTGTCCTCTTTCTTGGCAGATTCTTGACAAGTCTTTTTTTTGCTTTTTCTTACATTGCCTGCTGCAATTTCACAAACTGAATTTCTTTTGCTGCTACAGCTTGCTGAATGACTTGGATTTGGTCCTGATTTTTTTTTTCTTCTGAGTTCATCAACAAAATAGTATCAGAATGATCAATCATAGAAGGATTTTTTACATCATACACATTTTGCATATTCATATCAAATTGATCAGTCATTGAAGGATTTTCTACATCATACAGATTTGTATATTCCACATCATACAGAGTAATATATGTTTGTTTTCTTGATCAATATTTTATTGATGTTAACAGGCAGAATTTACACGTAAATTTGAAGAATTAACACAAAGTGCATCTGTACAAGGAATTCCCCCCCCCCCCCCCCAAATGAGTTAGATGTCTGGTGTGATGTAGTTGGAACCAAGAATGGGAGGATATATGGTCTTGGAATGGAATCTACTGTTATTGGAGGTAGGTCTTACTACCTTGGCTCTCCTCAAATGGGTGGATACAAAGTCAAGAGCTTGATGAACTTAAAAGATATATGGAATTAGTTAAGAAAGAAAGAGATGAGCTTCAAATCAAAATTTTAAATATTGAGCAACTTTTTGAGAAAAACAATGCAATGATTCGACAATGGATGGATAACATTAATCGTTAATCAATGCCACCAAGTTTTGAGGAAACTCAAGATGAGGATGAAACACAAGCACCCAGTCAACCACTCAGTCCTTATCAATGTAATTTGTTACACTATTCTATATATATTTTTAAATTTCAATCTTGCTAATAAATTTAATTTTATATTTTTTTACAGGTAGATGATTATATAGAGGCTCTTCATGGAATAAAGTTCACACAAAAAAACGATAGATTAAGCTTTTTACTTTTCAAGCGCCTTATTTGAATAATTTGTAATGATTGGCAGCAACTCTTAGCTTCTACATTGCATAAAATTAATGAGCTTGTTTGAATCATTTTCAATGACAGCATAACTGTTGTTTGAATCATTTTCAATGACAGCATAGTTGTTGCTGCAGGATTATAATATGTGTCACTATCATGAGTTTTAAAGTCCTTTTATTCTTTTTTTTTATGCAGTTTTTTCCCAACTATGCCAATCTTTTTTGCTTCACTACTAGGAACTAAAACTATAGTTGGTAGAGGGTAGATAAAGTAAGAGTGAGTATGATAGTAGGTGCAGCTGTGTAAATTTTAATACTTGATACATCAAATGTATTGATTTTTATACTTGATAAATAAATAAATAAATAATAATAAAAATAATAAAATAATATTTTATAATAAATTATATTATTTAGAGACCAATATAGTGACCATTTTTTGGTATTTATATATTTGGTCACTAAATGAGTTTCTATATATTTTGGTCACTAAATTGGTTTAAATAAAATTGGTTGTTAATTTGGTTTTTATATAATTGGTCACTAAATTAGTTTCTATATATTTGGTCACTAAATTAGTTTCTACATATTTGGTCACTAAATTAGTTTCTACATATTTGGTCACTAAATTGGATTTTATTTAATGGTCACTAAATTGGTTTTTAAATTAGAATCTAAATTGGTATCTAAAATTAGCGACCATGATTTTAGCCACTTAAGACTATTAGTTTCTAAATTAGTTTCTAATTAAGTTAGTGACTAATTTTATCATTTTAGAAACCAAAAATTTAGTTTCTAAAAATACTTTTTCTTGTAGTGCTTCTTTTAGTCTTTGTGTGAGATAGATTTAATGATGAATGATTCATTTGCAACTTAATTCTAGTGAAAAATGGAAAAATAAAATATTACTCGCTAAGAGAAATTATCTTTATTATAACATTAAAGACATATCTTTATAAAGATTAATTATTTAAAATTTTCTTAAGTGGTTAATTATGATTAGTTATTTTTTAATATTTTATATTATAAAATGAGGGACTAAATTAATGTTTTAAAGCGTCAAGTTGTATAGGGACTAAAGTCATGTTTTTTCTAAATCCTATTAATAACAGGAACCAACATATACTAATAATTAAAATAAAAACACTAATGGAGCTTTTTTTTTTCTCATATATACTAATGCCTGAATCAGTAAAATATAGAATAAATAAATAGGTAAAACAAAAATAAATTGAATCACCGCTTCATCTTAATTATTAATGTCCATCCAATGTTTGTTGTGAAACTGAATTTTAAAATATTATTAATTAAATTAAATTTTATATTTAATTAAAATAAAAATAAATTGAATAATCAATTTTTATATTTGATTTCAATTTTTTTTTCTAAATCGAACTGATTTTATTAACAGTTTTACATATTATTTAATTTTATTTGAATAAATTTTATTTGAATTAAAATAAAACTAACTTAAATAATTGATTTTTATATTTGATTTGATTTTTTTTTTAAATCAAACTGATTTATTAATAATTTTAAATTTTCAATATGATCTTTAACATAATTATTATAAAATTAGTGAAAACACAAGTGTGAGAGCGTCTATATATCCATATTTTTAATTTTTTTTCATAAATTTATATGTATCTACATTCTATAATATTTGATATTTGACAATATTTTTGTATCTACATTATTTGATAACATAACACTCGGGTATCACATATTTAAAGACAATATCACTCTTTTGAAATCAGTTAAAAAAAATATTTTATAATATTATCATTTGCATTTAAAATTTATCAATTTCATATTTTGAATATTTTTTTTTCTTAAATTTTATAATAAAGAAATATCACATAAGTTCCTTTACAAATAAATTAATATTTTTAATAAATATGAAATTTATTTGAAATTAATATATACCCTTATATGTTTATCTTATTATTTATTAACTTACTTTTCTTTACTTTAATTACTTTTATCAAAAAATAGTATTAAAAAGTTATATAATATTATTTAAAAAAATTATTTACAATTTTTAAATTGTCTAATTAAAAGTAAATATAAATATTTAATTTTTATAATTTTTAAAATGTCTTTAGTTAGGCAAAGACTAATATTTATACAGTTATTAAAGAGTGTATTTATGATTGCAAAATGTGAAAAAAATTTGAGTGATAACAATTGTGACATATATATTAATTTAAAGAAAAATTATATAACTAATCATAATTAATTTATTTTACATTATTTTTTAAAAAATTTTAAAATATTAATGTGGTATAAACATTCAAAATCTTAACAATGAAAGATGGAAAATATATAAGAAAAGAAAAAAAAAATCCTAACATTAGTTATTAGTTTTACAATTTTAATATAATTTTAAATAAACTATTATAAAATTAAACACTCTCAATTTGTAACAATTTATTATTCAGTATATTTAATTTTAGTGTTATTTATATTTTAACATCTTATGTTTCTCCTTGAAATTAATATATAAATATCGTTTATCTTATTAGTAATTAACTTAATTTTTTTTACTGTAATTTTATTAAAAAATGGTATTAAAATATTATATAACCTTATTTAAAAAATAAATTATTTAGTTATATAGCAATAAATATTTTATTTTATTAATTTATTTTAGTTATCTCTACTCTATACCTATATATATATATATGAAATTCTTCATTACAATTGTTTTTTTTTATAAATTTATTTTTCTATTTTATCTTTATATCAATAATTTATTTTATTATTTTATTTTGATTATTTTGTCATTTTATAATTACTTAAATTTAAAACTAAAAAAATAGTTAATATTAAATTTGAAAGAACTATTTGAGAGGTGCATTATATTTATTCTTAATTATTTTCCACTATTGTAGCAGTTTTAAAATTTATTTAAGAAACAGTTTTTATGATTCTTCACTACACATAAACCACTTATCCTACTTCCCAATTTTTTTCTCTTTACTTCCCGCGTACCTACTTTCCACATTATTTTTTTTACCATACTTTCCACATTTTTTGAAAAACTAATATATTATAAAAAAAAATGAGGAAAAAAGAGAAAACTGGAGAGAGGAACAATGATTTTACATAATGATGATGATAATGATATTTTTTATTTACAATATACTATAAATTTATATTGTTAATATAAGTGTGATAATAATAACATTATTTATTCGAATTTTAATATTAAACATATATATAAATGATAAAAAATAAAAAATGCGGATACACAAGCGCTCTCTGTGCCCGCAAGTAATAATAATAATATTAATGTTAAGAAAAATAATATTAATATTAAGAATAATAATAATAATAATAATAATAATAATAATAATGTTGACATCTAACTCTTACATTAACATTTTTCTATAGTCTTCAGAATTAATCGTCCCAAAAAAATTTTCTTCATACAAAATGATGTTGACAAAGTTATTCACTAAGAGTATGTGCATTCTCTTTTTGTTCTCAACAACAGTTTTGACAACCACCGACCTAGTTGATGGGCATTATCGTAAACTTCTTCATAATGATGGTGATGTTCCTAAGGAACATCATAATTCCATATATGTTTTCTTCAAAAGTTTGGACGTTTATAATTACTTTTTCATAGTTCTATTTGTGCTCATTGTCATGTTTTTCTTTACCTACTATTCTTTCTTAAAGGATGAATCTTTTACGCCACCACCACCACCACTATCACCACAACAACAACATTGATGCACTGCATCAAAGTATAAGTGCCCATGTTCAATAAGTATATCTAGGACCATTAGGTTATTGATTTAGTATGATTTATCTTATTAGTGAGGATAGTTTTCTATTTATTTAGTCATGATTGTGTAACACTTCTTGTTACTAAAAAAAAATAAAAATTCCAATTCTTGTTTATCAAAAAAATAATAATAATAATAATATTAATGTTAATAAAAATAATATTAATAAAAATAATAAAAATAATAATAATAGTAACTATAGTAGTAATAATAATAATAACTCTCAACCTCACCTCCCTCTACATAAACACCCTCTCTCCACATAAACACACACTCTCTTCCACATAAACACACTCTCTATCACGTAAGCAACATCTGACGTCCTTAGGTGAGACTTAACGGAAATGACCAATTTGGATACATTTTTAAAAATATAGGGGATCAAATTAATTTTTTAAAAAACCACGGTACTAAATTGAATATTGACCCCAAATATAGAGACGAATAAGATAATTAAATTTTTTTCTTTCAGTAGACAAACTATAACTTTTCACTTTCTAACACTCTATATAACAAAATACAAAAACTTAAACACTTTATATGATATTATATAAAATAAAGAATAAAGTAGTTTGGCCGAGAACACTATCTTTCTTCATAAGCTAGAATTTTTCTTTTTAGATGTAAAAATATTTCATATTTATCCTTAGAATTCTTGTTTTCATTCCTTGTAATGAACTTTAAATTCGTGCCTTTTTACAAAAGAAATAGTCATTTATGACTATCAAAGACTTGGTCAAACAATGTTAGATGTTGCATAATTTATGTGTTTCAAATCATTATCTTTAACTAGTTTCTCTATTGTGTTGTACTTGTATTCTTTTCTATAAGATTATATTTTCATTAGTTTTGAAATTCTTATTTTTCTTTGAATTTGAATTTTGATAAGTAGTAAGAGTTATGTTTATGAAAGCATATTCTTTCACACCTGAATGTGTATAAAATTGTGTTTCTAAAGACTAATATTTACTAATATGTTTCTTATACTACTTTTTTATTAAGTGCTTATTTATTAACATTTTTTTCTTGTGATTTCTTTCTTTGCATCATTAATTGATAATTTAGTATAATATCTTGCTTTTAGCATACCCATCAATGCATTTCTAAGCATATTGTTCCGATATAATAATTTATTGCTTTTGAGCAATACATATGCATGTTTCTTTGTTCTTTTACAATTTGCCTTTGATGTAGCTTGTACTTTTCTAATAATCACATTTTCAAAGTCAACTATCAATTGCAAGTTACAATTTTTTATTATTGAAATTTATCTAGGTTGGCACCAAATTTGTAAACTTATTTTTTAATAAAAAAAAGTTATTATTTTTTCCATGTTTTACATAATATATTAAAAATATTATTAATTAACTAATATTTAATATTACATTATTTTTTTCAAAAAAACAAACCCTTTGGATTAGTTAACACTAGAATTATCTTATTGTTGAACTAATCTCTTAACAAAATTCAACCACAACCACACCGACCAAATACCGCTAATCATGAACTGACAAGAGCATAGTAAGCAATTATTTTTTACCCAAAATAAATATCATTTTTTAATTTTCTAAAATCAAAATTAAATTGTATAATTTATTGGATTTTAAGGTTTTCTCCAATTTGAAATGCATTCCATTGAAAATTTCAAGGAAGTAGAACCGAAGGATAATACCTAGATGAGAGCATCGATAGTGAGCATGAAATGTGAGCACAAACTACACAAACCTCGACCACAACCACAATGAATGAACCATGAGCATGAGACAAAATACAAATCATGAAGTGGATATAAAGTTTAGACACGCTTCTTAAATAGTGTGTACATGTGTCTAACATGTATCTGAAACCAACACACGTATGACATGTATGGATGAAATGTTCAATTCAAAAAATATTTTTTAGGTTTCTGACCTAATTCTGATACAACTCCAACGTAATGTTAATAAGAGCAAATACAATAATTTTTTTAAAAACTCAAACTTATTGTGTAAGTTTCTATTATAATTATAGAAATAAGGAATATATCATATATAATCAAGAATATTTAAATTGTATATGTATTAAGGGGATTTTTTTTATTCTTATATCATATCATATAGTAAAATTTTTAGAAGTTGTTAATTTTTTTAAATGAATATCTCGATTAAAGTGTCCTTTTCAATGATGATGATTGAGAAGAGGATGAATTGTCTTAAATTAATTATATCATATTTTCACTTTTTACATTTTAGATTGATCACTACAAAAAATTCATTAAATAGCAACCAAATTTAGAGACCACAAATAATAGTTACTATATTAACTAAATTATATACTATTTTAGAGACTAAAAAATTATTAGTATCTAAAGTGGTTTCTATTATTAATAAAAATTTATAAAATGGTTTCTAAATTGATATCTAAATTAACTACCAAGATTTTAGCTACTAATATTTTAGATTCTAAATTGGTTTCAATTAGTCTTTTAGAGACTAATTGAGAATCTAAGATATTAGTAGATCAAACCTTGGTAGCTAATGGTTAGATACCAATTTAAAAACTACTTTATAAATTTTTATTAGTAATAGAAACTACTTTAGATACCAATAATTTTTTAATTTCTAAAATGGTCTCTAATTTAATCCAATAATAACTAATTATTTTAGTTTTTAAAATTAGTTGCAATTTGATGATTTTATTGTAGTGGATGGATTATATTTTTTTTTTATTAGGTGAAAATATATTTAGATTGTTATATTTGACTAACCTTTTACTATGATGATTCTATACTCAATCGTGTTTATTATGTCAGTTTTAGTTTCAACTTACATAGTAAATTTGATATTTGTTACAAAAATATCACTTTACCACTTATTATGACAGGTTGACTACACCATTATAATGAGTTGTTATTATTGTATATTTTTGTAACACTGTAGAATTAGAAATCCCTAATATTCTCTTAAAAAAACATAAAGTTATTAATTAAATGGAGTATATGTGGTATTACATTACAAATAAATATTATCTCTTAAACATATCTTATTGTATTTGTATTTTGATTCTCTCCTAATTAAAAATTATATTATATTAAGTTAATATATTTTTCTCATAATATTAATTTCAATAAAACAAATATTTTTATTATAAAACATTGAGATAAATTAAATCTATGCAATTACTGACCATTACAAACATTAATTACCTATGGCAATAGTTTAATAAAAATTGCATCTTAAATATTTTAAAATAATTTAAGAGAAAACTTAAAATAATTTATCTTAATTAATTGAAAAGATTACCTCATAAAGTTCACTTGTAAATTTAAATATACATTGGGCTGGTACCAGCAATGGTATAAATGGGATTGTTTCTTCCTGCACCTCCATAGGTTCTTCTGCTACCCCGTAAAAATATATTTTTATTCTTCTTGTGCCACCCCCATAGAGTAGTTTCTGGATTATGTAATTCAGACACGTATTCGAAAAAAGACTTCCAGATATGTAATTTAAAAGCTAAAAAATACTTTCACATTACATAATCTGAAAACTAATCATGCATGCTAATTACGAATTTGAAAAAAAAACTTCCGAATTACATAATCCAAAATATATTTTTGGAAATATGAAAATTTATGGTGGTGATAGAAGAATATATGGAGGTGCAGGAAGAAATAGTCTACAAATGGCCATTGACACAGAAATTTCTAACTCCATAGCCCAATCTCTCCTATCACACTCAGAAATTGCTATTTATACTCCCTATTTATTGATGAACGGTTTTCATTTCTTTTATTTGATTAGATTGTAATTTGACAAATTCTCCCGCCACCTCCATGTTAATTGTGAAATTTCAGTTTTAATTAAAAAAAAAACCTAAATGAAGTATAATCTCACCTTCATACTCCTCTTCTAGTCGCAAAACTTCTATTCTTCTTCAGCCGCAATGTTTGAGAGAGTAGTTCCACCATTTGAGTGTGTGTGAGAGGGTAGACAAGAATTTGTTATATTCGACATTCCCTAATACAAAAAATGAGTTTTTTTGTTTGTTTTATACTTCATCTTTTTACTTCGCTGATTTTATTTGTTTTCGGTTTTGTGACTTCCGAATTGTACAATCAAAAATACAATTTTAATTAAAGGAGTATTATGGATTGTACAATCTGGTATACACCAAAAAATAAAAATAAAATAAGTAAATGAAAACACAATCACCACCAGTAAAGACAACACAAAACTTACCTTAATCATCAACATTCACCACCAGCAACACAAATAACCACCACCACTTGAAAATGAAGAAAAATATATTACACTCTTCACCATACTTAGAAGGATATTGTTAGAATTAAAAAAATATAAAAGTAAAGATAGGAAGGTGAAGAAAAATTTGTCTTGTAATTTTAATATCTCTTTATTTTGTATCATAATTTTGATATGTTTTTTCTATGATTTTAGTTATTAGATTTTAAAGGATCTCAAATTTGGATTCAAGCTATATTTTTACACTTACGTTTCATTTATTAAAATTTTAGTATAATTAAAGTCTAAATAATAACCAACCAGTTTCATAAATAAAGATTAATTATCCAAAAAGTCAATAAATATTCCATATCAATAATATGCTTGTAAAAAAGAAAACTAAAACGAAGGTATTAATGGAAGATACCAGGAAAGCAATACAGATAAAGGAGAATTTGTGGTTATCTCTGAAAATGCATATTTTTGTTTATTAAAAGGACCTTTTCTTGTGATTCCAAGATCCCAATGCGAAGCATTCTTAGTTGTTAAGCTTTCAACTTAAAAAAATCAAAAGTTTACAATGAACTCGAAATCATCTGAGTAAAAAACTTGTTTGATTTACATAACTTTACATGATTAAAAGTTTGAAGTTATCCCAATAGAATTTGTTATATTGATTATCCATCATGCTGGGGTCCAACGTCCATTTCAATTGAAACTCTTTCGTTTTTATTTTAACCCTAACAAACATAAAGCTAACTTATCCCAAGGGTAATTTTCGAAATTAATATAGAAATCTATTTATAATTTAATTTTTTTTATATAATCACACTTCACTCTCAATGTTATTATTTTAATATTTTTTTATATATTTTAATTCCAAACTTATTTTTATTATATATTAAAAATTATATACAACTCTAACATTTGTCAAAAACATCATTTTCCATCCTTCCATTGTTTTTGGACTTAATTTCTCAATGTCCTGACATGGAATATGTCGGTTCATATCATGAGATGCTCAAATCAATTCATGCTTCCTTTTTCTCTTCACTTTTTTCTTATCCATTTTTTTATATTTCTTTTTATTGTGTATCAACTCAGTATGAAAGCATGATACATTTTTTACTTAATATATTATATTTAACTCGTTAATCTAGTATTTAATATTATAATCGAGTAATTAATGTTCTTTATACAGTTAAACAGTTATATTATAGTTATAATAGTATTTACTATTATAATCAAGTAATTAATGTTATTTATACAATTAAAGAAGTCGATTCGTAAAGAAGTTATTTATCTTAAAACTCTTACGTTAATTTTCGCTAAGAAAGTATTGTATTTTTAAAATAAATCAATTAAGTATATTAACTTTTTTGATATATTTTAAAATATAAAAAGTTGTAGGTTATGAATAACCCAATATAGAATCTAAATTCATTTTTCACGTTTGTTGTTTCTGAAATTGATGGTCCTGGCTTTGAGGATGCGTCTTTTCTTCTCGGGCAAGACAGAGATGATGATAATGCCATGAGAAAGAGAAAAGGACTACTCACAAGAGATTATGCATGGACTCACCGACACCAAAATAATTTTACAATTATACTTATTTTTCATGAAAAAAAATAAGATCACATGCGTTTTTTTTTCATGAGCTGATAAAAAAAAACTTATTTTTCATGAAATAATACTAATGAAATAAAGAGAATTTAATATTTATTTGATTGAGTTGAAAGAGTATAATTGAGTAGCAGTTAAACTATTTTTTAACATGAAAGCTTTTTATATATATATAAAAATATTTTATTTATTATTAATAACTTTATTAGTTATTTTCATATTATGTTTTGTTATTTATTATAATAATAATAGAAAATAAAAAATATTCAATCAATTTAGCATGCGAAGCACACTTTAAAACTCTTATTTTATTTTAGGAACTTAACTGATTATATATGCAAACGTACTCAATTATAATTTATAATGCATTATTCATATTTCTTGTTCTTTCTTTCGTTTTCATCATCACAACACACATGAAGACTACGGCGGAGGAAATCTACACAAGCCACGCAATGATTATAACGTTGTTAATAACAATGATGCATATTATGTAGGGTCTAAATTAATAAAAAAAATTGTGGATAATTTTAGCAATTTCACTATTTTACAGGACCTAAAACATAATTTTCCCTTTTAATAAAATCATACTCATCTTTCTTGTGTTTTTACTAAATCATACTTACATCTCTTGTTTTATTTTAAAATAACAAATAAAAGAATTTAAAAATAAAGTTTTAAAATAAAAATTTAAATATTTTTTAAAATAAACGATTTACTTATTATACATTAACAATATCTAGAAAATTACATTGTCACTTGACTTATAAAAAATGTAAAAAAGTATATTTTTGAGAAAAATGTTTTTAATATAAAACAAATGAATAAATAGTCATAATTATATGGAAGATGAGTATCTTTTAGGACTTAAAAGAGACATAATTATCATTTATTAAAAGCTTTAAAAATGTAAGTATAAAAAACTAAACGAAATGTGTGTTATTTAATATAATATCATGTAAATATAACTTTACATACAAGTTATGATTTGGAATTTTTATTTAATGCATGTGATAGTTTTCATTTAGCATTTAAATTAAAATAATTTTAATAGAGATCATTTAACGCAATGCTAGATCGTTTAACATCAAAGAAATGATATTATAGATAAGGTCATATCACTCCCAAGTCCTACCAATAGATCAATTCATTCAATTAGTGTTCAAAACTTATATACAAACAAAATGTTAGGAATAGCAATAAGGATAAAAAGGGGTTGGAATGGCTATGCAGAAAAATAAAGTAGAGATTATAAAACAATATAAGGAAACATGTTGACTCTCAAGTTGTTTGAGCAATGAATTCTTCATCAATTGATAAATATACCATTCATTCAATCATTAAATAGAATTGGATTAACCAAATACGTGTTGAGCTTTGATGTCTCCAAATCTGTGTGGATTGCTTGAAGGCTTGTTGTTGCTTGTGTGTGTGAGTTCTGGGTAGTTTGAATTTGTAAATCCACTCTTAGTTAGGATCCAAAGTTGGTTTAAATCAAATCCTTTTGAAAAAGAGTGTTTTACAAAGAAGTGAAAAAATAACCAGTTATTTTATCATTTCAATCGGTTATTTGACACTTAGTGTTTTTTAAACAAGTTTTGACAAAGCTCGAAATTGGTTAACTTTGCTGTCAAGTCAATTCGGTTGTTCCGACATTTCAACCGATTGTTTTTTTGAAAATCCTTAACAAAATTTGTTAAGTTAGGTAAATATGTTTTAATTGATTAAAAACTGATTTGGCTCATTCATTAAATGTTTTTAACTCCCTTTTGGAGTTTAAATAGTTTGTTTTACGCTCCTGGTAGTAATGATATCATATTAATCTTTTGAAATAAGTTTTTCTCCAAGATTTACATCAAGCTTTGATTTGACTTGTCTAAGAGTGAAATATGACTACAGTGTAATATTTGAATTCAATATGTATCAGGTGTGATCAATCATTTTCTCCCCTTGATCTGTATCACTACAAGAAAATCATGAAATAGAAACAAAAAATAATTACTTGTTATAGTGACTAAATTAGAGACCATTTTAGAGACTAAAATTTTTTTGGTTTCTGAATTAGTTTCTATTATTGTTAAATGGTTTCTAAATTGGTATAATTAGCAACCAAGGTTTTTGCTACCAAATTTAGAAACTAAATAATTGGTAGTTAAAACCTTGGTAGCTAATTAGATACCAATTTAGAAACCAATTAACAATAATAGAAACTAATTTAGAAACCATTTTTTTTTAGTTTCTAAAATGGTCTCTAATTTAGTTACTAAAGCAACTAATTATTTTTGGTATCTAAAATTGGTTTCTATTTCAAGTTTTCCTTGTAGTGTATGTTTGTAAAGAACTGTTGTTGCATAAAGTCAGAGGGTGTTCTAATTTGTGGTGTGTTGTTTGCCAAAGGAAGTATGTGTTCTTGAGGGATTTCAAGATCACCTCTTTGGCGTGTGTGGTTTGTAATTCGTGGTTGATTGCATAGTAAAATATCTAGTGGTTTTTAGGGACTGGATGTAGCTCTTGGTGTAAGAGTGAACCAGTTTAAATATGTTTGTGTGATTCTCTCTTTCCCTTATCTCACTTATATTTGTTTTAAGTTGTTTTTATTAATTGTTGATAAAAACAACCGGTTGAATCACATAAAACAATATGTTGATTTTTTGTAAATCAACTAAAACAGTTTTGTAACTTGGACATATTGATTTCTTTAGCTTTGATTCTTTATTGCTTTCTCTATACCTTAAATATTTGCGAAAAACGTTTATAAACAATTCACCACCCTCTTGTTTTAGGCCTACAATTCCAACAATATGCGTCAACCAAAGATAATCTCCCATGACAAGGTTAATTCATATGACCTGTAAAACCAGATTATGTTTCAAACCACATACATAATCATATGAATCTCTTTCGACTCTCAACACCTAATATATCAAGAGAGTTTAAATACCTCCTTCTAAACGAATCCCTAGTTAATGCGCATTCTAACAATCACATCACGATATTTTCTTTCCTAAAAATTTTATGTTTTGATTACCAATTCATATTTCATATCTCACATTATATAAAACAAAATCATTTAATCATAACAAAGCTTAGAAAGTAAACAAACCAAAATTTATCTAAAAATTGACATAAACACTTAAACTAAAGGATTTTCAATCAAATATATAACTAAAATTTCACATAAAATTTAACTAAAACAATAAACAACAATACATCAATATTTCAAAAGCGAAAACTAAAATTTAAGTTTTTTTAGCTTGAGCAAAAATGGGTCTCGCCTGAGCGAGATTCCCTCTCGCTTAAGTGAAAATGGACCCGAGAGCACCCAATTCTTCACCCCATTTTCGCTTGAACGAGAATTTTCTCGCTTGAGCGAAAATGGGTCTTGCTTGAGCAAGATTCCCTCTCGCTTGAGCGTAAATGGATCTGAGAGCATCCTATTTTTCACCCCCATTTTTGTCTGAGCGATAATTTTTTGCTTGAGCAAAAATAGGTTTGGAACTCATGGTCTAAAGCTAGCGTAAGCGAAAATATCTCGCTTAAGAGAAAAATGCAGAGAAAAACTTCTCAAAAGCGATATATGCATGATCTCACTATAATTTTTACGTTTTAACTTGTATTTTATAAAACCTTTCATATCAAAATAACAATCAATTTGCTCAAAGTTGTACATCATTAAGTTCCTATGTCAACCTATACTCAACCATTCATGATTTTCTAAACCAATTTTAATATCAAGATTCAACCATCAATATGATCAATCTTTACACTTCAAATATATCATAATACAACTCAAATTATTCATATTCAAACATTTACAATATTAAACAAAACACATTTAATAACTTATTCATATCAAATCAACATATACTATACAAAATACACAAAATCAACAATTTCATAGTTTAATTTCAATAATGCATTACTTTACTCCAACAATAAACAATCCTGCAAGAATATTTGAATCGGTGACCACATCACCGCCACATCTAGATCTTCTAACCTAGAGTTCTATTGAAAATTAAAACTAGTTTTCCTTACCTAAGTTTGAGTAGGTGTTCTCATAAAGAGCTTCAATCCTACGGGTCCAAGGATAGCTTAACTTGCATCATAGAATCTTGATCAAAGATCTAACTATATCATTAGGACTATGAACTAGCAGGGACTTATCCTAAAACTCTAAATGTCACATGCAACATACCAACCAAACAATCTAAAGATTAAAAAACGACTCAAAGAAAAATTGAGCAAATATTGAACTTACTCTAATTGAATGTCTGATCAAACAGTTTTATAATCGTTATCAAGGTCCAATGTAGGACTTCAATTGTTAATCTGATGGACGTGAATGTTAGAAACTTAGAGAGAATGTAAAAAAAGTAAAAACGAGATATTTTAAAGAAATAAAGATTTTTTTAAAATAAAATCTGAATAACTAATATTTTTATTTATATAATATTTTCACTTTAACAATAAAATGAATATTCATGTGGTATTTATACCACCTTTATTCTAAATCTATTTTCTAAATTCTAACATAGTCATTCTAAAGATTTTCATTTCAAAACTCAACAGAACTCCTTATTAAGTTATTTTACTGTTATTATTTCAAGCCATAAGTACTCATAAATGAAAAATATTGCAAACAATAACTACAACATGAACCCTTTGAAATACTCTGGAATGCTATAAATGTGTAAAAAAAATGTATTGTAAAGTTTTAGTTAAATGGAGACTCGCATCAAATTATTCAACACAAACTTTTGTAGTTGTTCAAGGCATTTTCATTAAAAAATCCTATACATGCTAAATTCATATTCTACCCGCATATAAGTGAGTTTATAAAATAATATTTAATTTACTATTTTACAAATTAAATATATATTATAAATTAATTATTATTTATAATAAATCAAGTATATGATTATTAATAAATAGAACTTAATATATTAAATTTTATTTTTAATATATTATTTAATTTCAACATGTTGATATAACTATATAATATAAGATATCCATAATAGATTTAATGATAAGAACATAAAAACTTATTTTATTTACTCATAGTGTCATTTTTAGTTTAAACTTTATTCATTTGTTCAATATTTATTATATTCAGCACTTTAATTAAGACTCAAAGAAATTGGAGAATATATATGTTAAAAAATCTAGAGGCAAAGATTTAATTTCCATAAGAAAAGGTAGAATTAATTTGGACAAAATTGTGACTTGTGGGCTCCTCCTTTGAAAGGACGTCCTCAAATATATTGACACTCCTTTGTGCTAAGGATTTTCATTTTTTGTGTTACTTTTTGTAAAGCATTTTTCTATTTTATATGATATTCGTGAACATGAATACTAATATCTGGTATATCTAAAGAAAAAAAATACCAAAAATATAAATATAATAAATGCTACAATATAATAGTAATAAATATTAATAAAGTACAAATGGAAGTGTTAACATACGTCATCACTCCTTTAATAAGCCTACATAGACTAGGATTAACCCTACGGGAGATTTTGAAAGTTTAGGAAAAAGATTATAGCATTTTAATAATGTAAAATACATGTTTTGAAATATTTAAAAATTATTTTCTCATTTTATATAATATAAAAAAATTTATTTAATTTCTTGAATTTCTGCATAATACACTAAGCTGGGTAGGAAAAGATAGGCATTGAAAGAAAATAGAAAGATGAAGGAAGAAGAGAGTAAAAAAAGGATATGATTTTGAGAAAGAAAATTGCATTCCTATTACGTTGCATGACACACATATATAAAGTACAATGAGTTGGGCTTCAGCCAAGATACAAGAGTGGAAGGCCCAAAACTCAATATTCCCCTCAAGCTGGTCAAGCTTGTGAAGAAACCTATGGAAAACATCACTATTAAGTGACTTAGTAAGAAGATCAACAGGTTGATCTTCAATACTTATGGGTAGCAGATTGAAGAGTACTTGTTGAATCCTTTCTCTTATCACATGACAATCTATGTTAATGTGTTTGGTCCTCTAATGAAAGTTGTGTTTTTGGAGGATATGTTTAGCAGGCTGACTATCACAAAAAAGGTTTGATGTGTTGTGAGTGGTGATGTGCAGATCCTCGAGCAAGAAAGTCACCCACTGAACTTCACAACATGTTGGTGGTAACGCACGGTATTCTGCCTCAGAGGAAGATCTTCACACAAGTTCTATTTCTTGGTTTTCCATGAGATTAATGATTCTCCAAGGAAAATGGAGAAAACAGTGGTTGAATAACGAGTCGAGATGCAAGATGCCCAGTCAGAATCACTAAACTCTTTAATCTGAACATTTGTATCTTTCGGATAAAAAATGCCTTGAGAAGGAGAGGATTTTATATATCTGAGAACTCTCTGTGCAGCTTGATGGTGCAGTTTCGTGGGTGCTTGAACAAATTGGCTAAGGCATTGCACAGAGAAACTGATATCAGGTTTTGTGTTTACCAAGTAAAGTAAATGACCAATAATTCTTCGATATGCAGAGATGTCATGCACAACAACTTGCTTAAAATGCTTTTCATTTTTCTTGACCATAGGTGTAGAAACTAGTTTCGCATCAGTCATACCTGCATCAGATAAAATTTCAAGTGCATACTTCCTCTGGAAAATGTGAATCCCTTTCTTTGTTCTAGCAATCTCCAAACCTAAAAAGAATTTTAAATGCCCTAGGTCTTTGATGGCAAAGGCTCCATTCAAAGAATTTTTAACAACTTATATCTCTTTCATGTTATTCCCAACAATTACTATATCATCGACATATATAAGAAGGGTTATAAAAGCATTTTCAATTTTTATGATGAATAGAGAACTGTCTGCTTTTGAATGAGTGAAATTAATTGAGTAAAGAAAGGTAGTAAGTTTATTATACCATTGCTTGCTTGCTTGCTTCAAACCATATAAGGATTTAGTTAAGCGGCAAACCTGATTTTCTTTTTCAGTGGTGATCCCGGGGGGGATGTCCATGTAGACTTTCTTTTGTAACTCGCCATGCAAAAAGGCGTTGTCAACATCTAGCTGTTCAAGGTGTCAGTCCATGATGGAAGCAAATACAAGGATGCATCACAAGCTGGTAAGTCTCGCAACTGGTGAATAGGTCTCCATATAGTCTATTCCTTCTCGTTGAGTATATCCCTTCGCAACAAGTCTTGTCTTGCACCTCTCAATCTTTCCATCAGCTCTTCGTTTTATCTTATATGCCCATTTAAATCAAATAGGAGTTTTGTTTGAAGGAAGATCCATGATTTCCCAAGTTTTGTTGGATTCGAGTGCTTTTATTTCTGATTCCATAGCCTTCAACCATTCAGGGTGTCTCTTTGCTTCTTTATAGTTTTGTGGCTCGATTTGTGATGAAATAAACAAAGTGTAGTTTAGATATTTATCTGATAGCTTGTTATATGAATGACATAATCAAGAGGATAAAGTACCTTCGAGCTTGGAATCTTATTGTACGGTGTAATCATCATTTGATGATGATAATCTTCCAGATAAGGTGTTTTCCTAATCCGTGTGGATCGCATCAGATCATCTTGAATAACAGTGTTCTCATTATGTCTTTGTTCTTCTTGTTCGACGTGACTCTCTTTGGGTTGCTCAATACTATCATGTAGATACTTCATGAAATCATCTCCTTCTTAAGTAACGGGCTAGCTAAGTTGGCAATTTTTATCTTTCAGATGACAGAAACTTGTCTAATAGAAAATAACATTTCTTGAGACATAAATCTCTCTAGAGTGTATGTCTATGACAATATAACCTTTCATTCCTTATTTGTAACCAAGGAAAATTCACTTACGTGCTTTAGGATCAAGCTTGTGCCTGTTTTGTTCCAAAATGGAGGCAAAATACAAGCATCCAAAGATCTTAATATCAGATAAAACAAGCATGCATTTGTACAGAAGTTCATAGGGACTTTTGTTTTGAATTACTGGTGATGGTAAGCAGTTTATCAGATAAACAGAGTGTAAGACAACAAAAGACCAATATGCATTAGGTAGATTTGATTGAAACATAATGCACCGAGTAAAGTTAAGAATATGTTGATGCTTTATTTCCACAATGGAGTTTCGTTGTGGAGTTTCATTACAAGAACTTTGATGTATAATACAATTTTTATCATAGAAATCACTCCATCATAATTCTTTGCCATTATCCGTTCTAATGGTTTTAATATTCTTATCAAATTGGTTCTTAACATGAGTAACAAAATGTTGCAAAAGATCTCTGGTTTCACTCTTATTTTTCATAAGATGGACCTACGTATGTCTACTAAAGTCATCCATAATGGTTAAGAAGTACCTGTGACCTTGAATGGAAGGAATACCAAAATGACCCCATATATCAATGTGAATTAGATCAAAAACAAATTTACTAAAACTTTTGCTAAGCTAAAAAGGCAATTTATGTTGCTTTGCAAGATGGCAGGGAGAGCAAACATTTTCATGATTGAAATGTATATCATTGTGAGTTTTGGTTAAATGTTCTAAGACCTTATTCGAAGGATGGCCCATCCTACAGTGCCGAATATCAAGTTTTTCAGCAGTTTTAGAAACAACTTCATTAAGCACGGAGTAAACAAGGCTATCTTTCTTATATGCATGCATGTGATAATGTCCATCATTGATTTCAGTTTGACCAATCGTCTTCAAGGTAGGTCTTTCCTGTACTGACAAGCATCATGTGTAAAAACAATTTGACGCTTCAAAGATTTCGTTAGATTTTGCGCAGATATTATGTTTAACATGAATTCAGGTATGTACAAAACATCATGCAAAATAATATCTTTGGTTAGAAAAACAGTTCCAAAACAAAAAGTGCAGTGACCTTTTGATTGTTAGGAAGCTTAACCCTTATTGGTTTTATTTTGTAGTAATTTGTGAAAGCAGAGATGGAGCAAGCCATATGATCTGTGGCTCCGGTATAAAGAATCTAGTAATTCATACCTTTTTTACCTGTGTTTTTGTCTGTTGCTGAGGAATCTTCTTTGGTGTTGTTAAGCCTTTTCTTTTCCTTTTGAATTCTGAATCATATCTAGAAGATGTTGAAGTTGCTCAGAATTGATAGCTTTAAAGCTTTGCTCATTGATAGTGTCATTGGATACATATTTTCCTCTCTCGCTCTCATAGTCTCTATCTTCTTCAGTAGTGCTTGCATTGTAGTTAACTCTCTTCTTCATCCAGGGTGGGTACCCATGCTTTGAGTAGCACTCGCCTGAGCTGTGGTTCATTTTGTGACAAAATGAACACGGCTTTCAATATCCTTTTCTCTTCCTTTTCCGTAGTTGCGTCAGCCTTGCCCATGGTTACTGGTTTTATTGGTTCTTTGATGTTGTTGATCAGTACTATTGGCTAAAATCTTTGTATCCATTCCTATACTTTCACTCAAGTGTCTTTCTTGTTGTAGAACCAAAGAGAAGACTTTGTTAATAGGGTTTTTGACCATGATGAGGTTATTTTTTTTTGCTTTTTACCAAAATGGGGTATGTTTAAAAAAATTACAAATTTAGGCAAGTCGTGTCAATTCGACACGACTTCATATGCACAAATCGTCCCAATTAGGCACGACTTCTACCTTGTCATACTGAAGTCATGTCAACTTGTCACGACTTCTGCCAAACCTGTTAATACCTGGAAAAGGTTTTGTTAATAAGATATATGTTTTGATAACATTGTAAGCTTCTCCCAAACCTTCCAAGAAACTCATAACACGTTGTGAATCTTTATAACTGTCATGATCTTCATCATATCGCAACTACATTTTGCTTTACAAGAGTAGTTCGATAGTCGCGGTAAAGAATCTGATTCTTTCCACAAGATTTTGGAGTAAGTATAATATTTTGTTATGCTTCTTTCTCCCTACTTAATAGAAAAAATATATAAGCTAAATTTGTTTCTTATTATTATCTAAATAAAATTTATTTTAATAAACACACTTTTGGTGAAAAAAAAGTATCAAGCAGAACTCACTACGATGAACTCGTATTTTTTAAAAACATGAGTTCATATTATACTTTGGATTGAAACCTTCCTTGGCAAACTTTGATCAACTGAAACTATTCTGAAAAAAAATTAAACGTAACACGTACCGAGGCAATAAATGGATACCATGCAATGCTAAAGTTATTTAATTTAATATAAAAATTGCCCAGTTTATGAATTTTTGCGGTACAGTTTAATATTATGTATATGAAGCTATATCCTGTAGCTGTAATGTAATTATAACGACAAAAAAAGTAGAGTGAATAAGATGTACGAATGAAAATTTTCTTTGTTTACCCAAAAAAAAAATCTTTGAAACACTCTTCATGATGAGCAGAAATTACTTTTTTTTCAGGTATTCATTGTGCAAAACAATTGACTGAGATCACAATCAGTTATTGGATTTTTACCCCTAAAACTTGTCATGTCATTTAACCAAATAGGACCCTCAATTGAATAATTTGAGTTGAAAAAAATGACCCCTTAACTACACTTCATTGAAGATGGCCCATAGGTATCCCTTTCAATGGAGAGGCCATCATCACCTTTGGAGCCTCTATCCTCTTAAGGACAAACTTTAATTATCCACGCAAGCCAAGGGGCCCAACCTTATTAACAAGGTGTTAATCCAATTCATTGTAATAATTGTTGGGTCAACCACCCTAATTGCAACATAGGTTTCACATGTCTCTTGTCAATTTCTGCTATGCTTTATAGGTCATTTTAAAGATACCCTACCAACTAATGACTAATCTTTGTCCCTAATAAAAGAAAGTTTTGGTCATTATAGTTATAATGTTGTGTTAGTCAACAATAAAACAAAATAGCATTTTGTGCCAAATTTATAAAGTTCTACATCAGAAATTGCCTTGCACATTATTATTATTGTTCTTCCTTTTTCCTCAAAACCAATACAATCAATCATACCCCTTGTTATCATTACATGTTCCTCACAAAAGATGGTGTTGAAAATCATTGCCATATTCGTAAACCCTTTTCTAATTTGCACTGTTTAATATTCCAATCCCCTTGCCTTTTTCTATTTGTTTATGCATCTAATCTAGCCACTCTCTGGTTCATCATTGAATCTGATTCTTTCATGCATTGTCTATCCATACAAACGATGCAACAACCAACTTATGAATTTCAACTTGTTTTACATACATATGTGCAAACACTCACTTGTTTCTTTGAAAATTGTACCTCTTTTCTTGTTCATGAAAAATGGTAGCACAAAGTTGACCCCCAAAGAAAAATGGTTGCAAAATAGGGGCATTATTACCTCCACACATAAAGCAAAGTCCCCAAAGCTCAAACGTTTTTGGCCCACAACAAGCTTCATGTCTCCATTCCCTACTTCTCCCTCATCAAACGCTATTTTTCCATCTTGGTCCCCTTTAAGCCAATCAACCCGTGAGCTTGTGGTCCCATAGCCAAGTCGATTCAAATGTGGATTCATTGAAGTAAGCAATCCACTTCAACCATCAACGGATCAAATGTAGTAGGAATTGCCCAAAATACATTCAATCAACAACTCCTGTCTCACCACATGTAAAAATAATTATTCAAATCCTCATCCCCTAGTTTTGGGACTACCCTACACATTTTATCCATCCACAAATCTTAGGTACTTCACCCCACTTGTTGATATAAGTTACATAAACTACACTAATTGAAATTATGAAGTGGCAAGGGAACTATCTAAAGATTTTTTCATTAGAACATTGAAATAAGATAAATTGGATTGTACATGAAAAGAAACTGATAATTCACATTATGCTGTGGCAATATATTACAATCAGAAACATGAAGGGCATGTTCCACAACTTTTTACTCCACCCCATTTGTTCTTTTACACCCCACAATCCTATTTTCATCACTCCACTTGATCATACCAAAATAAAACATAGATATCTATCTATCTATATCTATCTCAGTTGTGACGGTGATGGACACACTCAGCTGGCGTGACTGGGAACCTAGCAGTGTCAGAGCAATAGTCATAGAAGATGTGTCTGGCCCTAACCCACATAAGCTGATGGCTCTGGTGCAAGTTCAGTTCTGCCAAATTTGGCTCATCCCACCAATATTTCTTACCCACACTGCTACTGCACCGTTTAGAGTTATCCGTTGCAGCCACTGACACAGGGCATTCACAAGCATTGATTTCAAAGTTCTTGAAGGTGGCAAAGAAGGGTGCGTGGCTCCAATTCGTCTTCACACGGCCACCCTGGGTGGCCCAATCGTCAGCATTCCATATAGAACTGTACACACCCATGGGTTGGTCTTTCGGATAAGGGATTCCCTTGTGCTCCATGTTTGTGTGCACTCTTATTGGCGTTTCATCCACCAAAAACCTGATCATGTAAAAAACAATAAGTTTCAACCAGAGAATGTAACAGTTTTGGTTCACCAAATGAACAAGGTAAATTTGATTCGATTTATATTTGTATGTACGACATGCAAAAATTAAAGCGCATGGGAACATATGTACGTAAATATTCTTCTAATGACTCGTGAATTGCCCAAGATTCCTTTCTTTCTTTTCATGGGTTTCCCCAATGGGTACACAGTGAAAACAAGTCTGTGATGGCTCAACCACAGTAGAGGAAAAAGCACGCCATTTCAAGTTTTCTTTACAACTTTATCCAGAGACTTTGTGAAGCATTATTCCCTCTCTAAAGTCAATTTTTTCATATATATATATTACAGTAAAGTTACACTTAATGCAATGTACAAGAATTAAGAAGGGGAATGGGTGCTTACACAACTTGACGCTGATTCCAGAAGATAGAGTATGTGTGGAAATCCTTGGTAGGGTCGAACCAAAGGTTAAGTCTCTGTTCCCTGTTGCCCACTCCGTTCACATACAGGTTAGTTTGGACTGAGTATGGTTCCCCTGTGGTGTTGCCTAGAAACTCAAAATCAAACTCGTTGTGGTTTGGACCCTCCGATGACATCTACATCAAATCAATAATCACCGTGTCAGACTCATTCAGATTCCTCAATTATTGAAACCAAAAAAAAGTGAAAAAGTCTATTCAACCATAGAATAATTCATGACTATTAGGTTGATCGTGGTGAAAGTAAAGTTCCCCAGCAGAATTTAACCAAGCATTGGTTCTTAGATTGAAAAGAAGGGACAAAAGTAATGAATGCGAATATTAATTGGATGGAAAGTAGATCACGAGGGTAAATGATAGTAGGCAGCTGCCACTGATGGATGCGTTAATATTCTTTCCATGGATAACCAAAACAAAAAAAAGTTGCACAAAAGAAATACATTGTTTACATTGATTTCAATTGAATGCATTAATTAAAGTCCCAGAGGTAGACCATCTCCATAGATGACTGATGATGAAGAGTTAACCCCACATAGTGAAGCTAATAGTATTACTATTCATGATTGATTGATTTTTGTTATATCAAGTGAATACTAACAACAATCAACATATCATAATAAGAAAACTGATAATAACTTACTAAGAATAATTTTGTTCACTTACATAGAAAGCAGTAACAGTCCCAGCAGAGTCACCTTCCACCAGCTTAAGCTGGATGGTCACTTTCCCATACATATACTTGCTTTTGGATCCAAAACCAGCTCCTGAAAATGTCCCACTCAATATTAATGACACAAAAAACACCATTTTTTCTCCACAAGGAAACATCATAATGTCATTATTGTTGGGTTGTTCATTAGGAGATCAATTAGTCAAAGATCATGACTTTGAGGCTAACAAAGACAACATTTTAGGATGTTAAAAGAAACAGAAGAAAAAAACAGTGGTTTTACCAGAATAATTGTCAAGTTTGATTTTGAGGAGATCTCCTTCGTGAACGAAGTGATCAAAAGCCCAACTTGGTTGAAAAAGTTTATCAAAGTTGGAGGTGGAAGGCACGGCATTAGCCACCCCCACAACCAACATAAGACCCACAAACAATCCTAAGGAGCGAAACATCCTTAAAAGGGAGCAGAAGAGCATGGGGAGAGCAGAGTGAAAGTTCTGAAAACACTGAGTGGAGAAGAGAGTTGGAAGTGAGAAGGGTTTTATAGCCAAAATGTGTTTGAAAGTGGCTTGTGAGATAAGCTTGTGTTGCATTCCCAACGTACACATCATGGAGGAGTGTGCCACATCAGCCTGCCAGGGTGGATTTCAAATACCAAGAAAAAGACATAAAAGATGATGTGGTGCGTGGCGAATGGTGCCGCTTAGTATGCCATGTAACAGCTGGCAAAAGCTGTTCACTCTTGAAGCTCCACTGGGCACCCACTCCACTGTCACAACATAACACTTTCTTTAATCAAATTCAAAAACACTACCATCATCATCAGTAACCAACATTTGAGTGAGAAAACAACAAATGAGAGTGGTTTCAAGGATTATTAGAATTAAGCAAAGAAGTGGGAGAAGATGTGAAATGGGAGTGTATTAATTTATCATAAATGGCCTAGAGAGTAGAGAGTGTGGATGGATGGTACAGAATGGGTAGATATGGAAAAAATGGTGCAGAGCCATAAAATGATGTGGTGTTGTTGGATGGATAAAGAAGGTGATGGTGGCGATCCAGCTGTCATTGCTAGTACAAGTTTGAAAATCTCTGCCATGCACCATCACAACCTTCTTTTGTTACAACCACGCGCCTGTCTTACAATCTTGTGTCTCAACTTTCGAGTTCATCAAATTTTCATGTTGGATATTTTGGAATGCAAATCTGTTTCTCTGCATTTATCTATTATCTACATTGAAGAGATAATATCAAAACAAAAATAAAAGGTATATTGCTATTAAAATAGATAAATTTCCATAGCTATTAAAAGTGCAAATAAATTTGGAGATTTTACAGAAATAGAAAATATACAAATGTGGTGGTTAAAATTGTGGTCTTCACTATATTTTGTTTGTGTATGGATGTTGCCATTGCTGACAGCGTTACCAGCTGGAGTATTCGAAAACGCACTTACTCAAAGGCCCCGCTTCTTAAAGTTTTTTAATCTATAGGTTAAAGTAATTAGTAATTTAAAATGATTATATTGTCATAAACTCGTTTAACGATAGTAATATTCGTTCATTAATTATATCATCCAATTGCACGTGCAACAGCATTACCCATGCACTTAATACTAAATTATTATTAGTCAGAATTAGGTTTGGATAATTATTATTTTTTTAAATTTAAACCTTATTCAATATGGACTACTGTTCTATTATTATTTTTTTCTCGCAATTTATCACTTGTTTTAGTTTTTGCATTCATATATCTGTAATCTAAACACGTGAGAAAAGTGAGAGAAAAGGGATAGAGCCTATTTGGTGGTCCAATTAAATTATACGGTCCTCTGTAACATACATTCTTTATTTTTCGAAAATTGATAAATTTAATTTTAGGTTTAAAAAAAACAATGCACTTTTAATTTTAAAACACAACACTCTTATATAACTAAGTAATTAAAATAAAATTTTAATTACAGATGCCCAAGTTGCAACTTTCAACCCCATTCATTTTATAACTAAGAACTGCACGACTTGTCTCAATCATTTCAAAAATTGAAAGATATGTTTTTAAATTATTTGTAGTTGAATTTGTTTATTTTCTAAATATTTGTTTCATAGATTACTTAGTTTTACTGGACGATGTTATCATTTGTTCTAATTCTTCTTTCTTCAAATGGAATTGATCCTATAGAAGTAAAACTCTCCATGGATGACTAGACTCTTCACATTTCTATCTAACTTGTTTTTATATCTTTGAGATTCTTACACATTTATACAAATGAAGTAATTTTACACCAATTTTACATAAATAAATAAATTCAAAAAATATTACACATTTAAGAAAATTCTATTCAAAGAGTATGATTTTATTCTTCTAAAAAAAGTTCTCATTTAAAAAAATTGTTGTACAAAAAAGTTCACGATTTTAATTTAAAGTAAATACATATTTTTTTAAGTGAAATCTTACTGGATTCAAAGACATGTATTATTAAAGACATGTGTATTATTAGTAAGATTATATTGGTATTCAACCTAAATCTCCAATAATCAATAAAAATTTGAAGAAATATAAGTTTATACGAATATATTAGTAAAGAAAAGAATAATTACAATGCTGAAAAGGTAATGTACGGGAATGAACAAGTGCGATCAACACAGACTCGAGATTGCAGAAAAAAAATCATGCTTTCTCTCAATTTGATAATAAAAATATATATAATCATTCTCACCCTAACCCATCTTATAGTGTACACTTCCTTTCTTCACAAATCTAAAAATAGAACCTCATTTTTTTTAAATTTTGACTTCATCTTTCCTTTCGGATTCTTCTATACTGGCAGATATTCCATGTGAATTCCACATTCTATTAGAAAAATATTTTTAGAAATTTACGAATTTAGCAAACAATATTTATAATAGTAATAACATATAAATGAATCAAGAAATATGTGCTTTTGCCAAGAGACAGTAGTGTACAATAATTGTACGGGTCGTAATTGAGGTAATTTTTTATGAAGAGTTGCTCAGATCCAGAAACTATAACTTTCACTTTAATATTACTATCGTCTGGCAAAAGTTTCAGTCCCCAACTTATTTTATTATTCAACACTCACAACTTCCATTTTCAGTACAAACCCCATTACAATATTTCAAATAACCCTGTCAAAAATATCATAACTAATAATATTGTACCATTCTTTTATAATATAGTGCTAAAATTAAGACACGCCTGCATAATTATTGTATAAGCTCAAAATTCTATTTGTGTCATTGAAGTTTACTAGAAACCTTTTGAAAAGAATGAAATTGCAAATTATTTTCAGGATTGAGAGGTGAGAGATGAGATGAGTGATTATTACTGAAAGGGGAGTTTTGAGTTTTCAGCATGAGTGATTGTGAGTTGAATGCTGCATTGATGGTTTCTTGTAGCATATGAGTGTTGGTTTGTGAAAGTGTGTGTGTGAGGGGAGGTGAGAAGAAGAAAGGTGAAAATATTAATTATTACTGTGATGTAGAGAAGAGAGGAAGAAGGAAATGAATGGGAAAATTTGGAAAATTGTGTGAGAAGAGGGTAAGGGCCCAGTTTTAATTTTACTTGTGGGAATAGGCTTCCCTTTTCAGCATTCACTGCTGTACTGTTGTGTTGTGTACTGTCTTCCCTCCATCACGCCAGCACTGCATAATTGCAGTTGCTTTCTTCTGCAGAACACTATCAGACCTTCAACTCCATCAAATCTCTTCACTAATAAACCTTTTCCAAAAACAATCCCAAAAAACAAACGTTTCTCAAATTATTTACTTTATCCATTTGTTGTGTTTGTTGTTACCTATCCAATGAATCACTTGAAAAAGAAATGCATAACTTTATTTCATAATAAAATACTATATTTAAATGAGTTAATAAGTATATCAGGTAAAAAATATTATGAAATAAGTTGTTAAAATATTATAACTTGAAATCGACTCCTGAATTTGAATATTTTTTATTTTTAATAATTTATAAAAACTTAAATTTATTTATCTATATCATTATAAGTATAATTATATTATATATATTTATGAATATATAAATATCATTTATAAATGATATTATAAAAATAGTTATTTTATCATTCAAAAATCATAAGAATAACACACATATATGATAAAAGTAACAAAAATAATCTTTAATGAGTTGTGTGTATGTGTGCATATATATATATATATATATATATATTAATATATTAATATATATTATAAATTATTGTTGTTCATAATATTTACCATTGTGATTATTGATGTTGTCCTTTCATTTGCATTTATAGTAAAAAATTTAAATTGGAAGACTAAAACATGCATGCTCTGTTCTCTTGTTATATATTGTTGTATATAGTATTGTGTCTCATCATCTAAATCAATATAAAATTTACATTTATTTGGAAGTGAGGAGGAAAAACTCAGGATAAAAGAATAGTTAATATTCATATTTTATATATTAAAATTAAAGGAAAAATAAATTTAAAATGTAATAGTAATATGTGTATATTATATATATATATATATATATATATAATTTTTTTTATTTTAAAAACACTAGAAAACAAAAATGTATTGTATGGAATTTTGATTTGTAAAACAAAGTTCGAATTTAATAATTATTTTGACAATTGTTTGACTTACAGAATTGTTGTTTCAAAAGAGTTTAATGGTAAAACAATATTTTCAATTTAACGGCATAATTTTTTTTATACTTCCCGTAATTTTAGTCTTATTCCTTGGAAAAAATTTATTTGACATCACAGTAAATATATAAACTTAACAATACATTATAATAATATAATAATATTTTAAAATAAAAAATAAATTAAATATAATTAAAATATTATTATATTAATTTGTTGACTTATTTACTGTTTATGGTGTTATATTACCACTCTATTCTCCCTACTGTGTAAACGGGTAGAATATGTCTAAATTCATTCTTTAAGTTACTATATTTACTATATTTTATTAACGCCATTTATATTTACATTGGATTCTTTATTCTTAGACTTTTTAATATAAAATTTAAATTCAAAATCTTATTTAAATAGGGTATTTACAATTTGGGTTGATGAATGATATAATTCTAATTGATTTGTTAAAAAATATCTTCTATCTATTCATAGTGCTAAAATTAAATTTATTTTTAAATATTATTATAGTGGAAATATATTTTTTAGATGTATTTACAAATGTGATTACAGTCTTAATTTATAGTCGGTTTATAACCTAATTAAGAAAAGAAATAATAGGTAATTAAAGCAATAAATAATAGGTAATTAAAGCTATACCAATCAAATCAAATTATTGTCCTAATAAATAGAATGAAATTTACACTTATTTATAAAATAATTATGCAACACTCCCACAACCTTTGTATATCTATCATTCCCAACTTGCACGTAAGATCTTTGAACTGTTTGTAGGAAGTTCCTTAGTAAACATATCCTCCAATTGGAGTCTTGAAGGGATGTATTTGGTGGTTATAAGACCATTATCCAACTTCTCCTTAATGAAAAGTCGGTTCAACTCTATGTGTTTTATTCGGTCATGTTGAAGTTCATTGTGTGCAATACTGATGACGGACTTATTATCACACATCAAATTCATAGGAGCTTCATATTTTATTTTCAAATCATCGATTATGATCTTCATCCATAATAATTCACAAACCCCTTGAACCATGACTTTAAATTTTGCTTATGCACTTGATCTTGCAACTACATTTTGTTTCTTGCTCCCCCATGTCACCAAATTTTCACCCAGGAACATGCAATAGCATGTGGTGGATCTCCTTTCAACAATTGATCTTGCATAATCAACATCAATATATATTTTCATGGATAAGTTTTCCCTTTTTTTTAATAACAATAATTTCCCGTGAGAAGCTTTTAAGTATTGAATAATTCTATTTACTGCTTGCAAGTGTCTTTCTCTTTGATCATGCATGAATTGGCTAACCAAACTAACTGCATAAGTTATGTCTGGCCTAATGTGTGATAGATAAATGATTTTTCCCACAAGTATTTGATATTGTGTCTTCTCCACCTTTGAATTTTCCTCATCATTCCCAATCATATGATTTTGCTCTATTGGCACTTCAATGGTCTTGCAATCCAACTTACCAGTCTCTTTGAGGAGATAAATGATGTATTTTCTTTGAGAAATAAAGATGTCATGTCTAAACCTCTATCCCAAGGAAGTACTTCAGCTTCCCAAGATCCTTCATCTCAAATTGAGTAGTCAGTCTCTCCCTCAAAGTTTGTTTTTCAATTTCATCATCACTTGTAATAATCATATCTACATAGACCAAAAGTAAAGTGAGTTTACCATTTTGAGAATGTTTTATAAACAGAGTATGGTCACCTTGGCTTTGCCGGTACCCCAAAGATACCATAGCTTGAGTAAGCCTTCCAAACCAAGCACGAGGTGTTTGTTTAAAACCATATAGGGCCTTTTTAAGTCTACACACCTTATTCCCTTCATCAATAGCACCATAACTAGGTGGAATTTCCATGTATACTTCTTTCTCCAAGCTTCCATGCAAGAAGCCATTTTTAATATCAAATTGATGTATCGCCCAACCAAAGTGTGCTATCAGGGAAAGAATAATCTTGATTGTATTCATTTTTGCCACTAGAGCAAAAGTCTTCTCATAATCGATCCCATAGGTTTGAGTATACCCTTTTGCAACTAACCTTGCTTTATACCGATCCAGTCTGCCATTAGACTTATACTTAACTGTGTATATACCTACAACCCATTGTCTTCTTATCTTTTGGTCTCTCTACAACCTTCTAAGTCTCATTCCTTTCTAATGCTCTCATTTTTTTTATTCATGGCTCGAATCCAATTCTCATCTTTTAAGGCTTCTTGTATGGATGTATGGATTCTGATAGAATCAATAGTTGAAAGAAAACTCTGGTGCTGCATAGAAAGTTTTTCTATAAACACAAATTGGGATATAGGATATTTAGCACAAGATCTTTTTTCTTTTCTCAATAAAATAGATAAATCATTTAGGTTAGGTTCAAAAGCAGTATTTAAGGTGTTCTCAAGAGTCTTACATGTATGAGTTCTTACATTCGGTTTGGACAATTGAAGTTGTTGTTCGTCCAGGACAAATTCTTGTTGCCTTCGTTGATAATATTTTTCAAAATATTTGTCCTCATTATTCTTCTCTGGTAATGATGTTGGTGCAGGGTCTTTGTCATCCTCCCTAAGAATGAAATCATGCAACAAAAGAAAAGATAACAACTCAAGAACCTCAATTTCTTGAATACTCCCCCCTCTGAAGTTGAGAGCTAGGAAAGAAAGAATCTATTTCATGAAATATGACATTCTTGGAAACATAGACATACGACTTTGAGGGTGATAACATTTGTACCCCTTTTTGTTGGGGGGCATAACCGATGAAGACACTTTTGATGATGCGAGGGTCTAATTTACCCCGATAAGACCTATGAACATGGACAAAAGCAGAACAACCAAAGACATGATTCTGAAGACTATGCAACATGGGAATAAAAGGATAGAATGTGGTCATAAGCTGAATAAGAGTAACACCCTATAAAACTTGAGAGGATAATATATAAATCAAATAAATGGCAGTCAGATTTGCCTTCCCCTAGTAAGATCTAGGAACAGACGTTTGGAAAAGTAAAGCTCTAGTAACATCAAGGAGATGTCGATTTTTCCTTTCAACAATCCCATTTTTTTGAGGATTTTCCACACAAGTTAATTCATGAACAACTACATTTTTCTGAAGGAACTTAGAAAGGTTTTGGTTCACATATTCTCTTCCATTATCAGAACGCAATCTCTTAATTGGACTTTCAAATTGTATTTGAATCATTTTGTAAAAATTTACTAAGAAGTGAAAAACTTCAGACTTATCTTTCATGAGGAATATTCAGGTAACCTGAGTACAATCATCAATAAATAAAACAAACCATTTTTCACCCGAGATATTAGGAATAGGTGAAGGTCCCCATATACCTGAATGAATAAGATCAAAATGTTTAGAACTTTTATTACCATTGGGATGAAAGATTGTCTGATAGTGTTTAACAAACTGACAAACATCACAATGAAAAGACTCAACAAACACTTTATATTCACACAAAAAAAAGTTCACCAATTTTTTTTTGGCTGCTAGTGGCAGTTTTCGGTGGTTGGGAGCAAAGACGGTCAATGGAAGTGGCAGTCAGAGTCACAATCAATGGTGCAAGGTGGTGGTCAATGAAGAAAAGAGAAGAAAGAATTTTTTTTTTGCAGCAATTAAGGCTTCTCAGAAAAAAATAATTGTTGTCATGAAGATTGTCCAGACAAATAATTGCAACAATGAGAACACCTAAAAAATAGAAATAAATGAAAAATATATTTTTGAGATGCATTTACAAATATGATTACAGTCTCCATTTATATACGATTTTATAACCTAATTAAGAAAAAAAAACTAATAGGTAATGAAAGCAAGAAATAATCAGTAATTAAAGTTATACAAATAAAATCACTCAAAGATATCAAATTTGTTCTAATAAATAGAGAATGAAATTTGCACTTAATTATGGAATAATTATCTCCTAATTATACAAATTTTTTTATTATTATTGATGTTAATATGTTGTCTCTTATTTATAATAAATGTAGTGTATATTTTATACTTTGTTTTCTATTTATAAGAATCGATTACTTCACTATGATTAACAAAAAAGTTATTTAAAAACTAAATTTATATTTTTATTCAAAAACTAATTAAAATTATCATTAGTACTCCTCTCTTTTAATATTTGTAAATATAATAGTCATTTAGGATTATTTTAGTTTAGAATTGGTTGATGTCAAGAACATTATAGATTAGATTTTATAAAAAAAAATAAAAAAATACTACTTTTGAATGACTAAATACGCACTCCTGAATTCTTTATACTTGAAGAAGTCTGCGAAATTCATGTGAATGACTTTAATCTTCTTTTTAAATGAGACATGGGAAGAAAAAGAATAAGGAAAATTGACATATTTTCAAGGGCGGTGAAGATAAAAAAAGAGTAAAGTTGACTAAGGAAAATAAGATTGTACTAAAAGCTGAAAATAACATTTCACTACTAAAGCTTAGAAAAATGAAGTCCTAGCTGATATTAAATTGTTTAAGTCAAAAAGACTTCAAAATAAGATAGATTCACTGAAGACCTTATCAACATTATTGATTAGTGGCACTAAACAAGATCTTAAACTATCACGGGCATTCAAAAGACGAATCTAAATTTTGTTTTAAGTCAAAAAAATAAGTCATAACAATTTTAAATTGTTTTTATTCCATGCAGCAGAATAATATCTCATACTTTTTGTTGTTTGGCTAGACATGAAATATCAAAGAAAAAACAATGGTCATCTAAGATCTTAAGGATTATCCAATAACAAAGAATCAAAGAATTGGTGTTGTAAATGGATAGAAGAGAAAATAATGATAATAAAGTGAATTACATTAATAATTTTGAGATTTTATGAAATTATATAAGTCTTTATATAATTTTATGAAATTACCTTTACTTTCAAAAAACATTACATAATTTTATTGAAAACAATATATTATGTGTCACTAGAAAGGAGATTAATGCAGGTATTAAAAGAGTGAAAGACACTTATTTTCATTGTATATTGATGAGAAACAGGCATATTTTAGTTAACAAGATTTGTCTAGGTGGTGAATAACAAATTCATTATTCTAGAAGGAATGAATTGCTATCAATGTGAAAATTTTCCTAATAGATATAAACTATGAATACTTTTTAATCTCGAAGTTTGTCTTCATTTTGATGAATTTTTGTCTAATTTTTTTTTAAAGACAAAGGATAACCTTATTCTTTTAGCTTAACTTTGGAGACAATCATTAATGATTTTTTTTCATTAATTTATTGTGATTCTAATTTGAATGTATGAATAAGTAGTTAAAAATAAGCGAAGAATCTATTGTGAAGAGGTTATTTTCTTATGAAGGTTTTTAAGTTTTCTTATTTAAAATCAAAGTCAAGGATGAGAAATTTGTTAATGATGATTCTTATAGTTAATCTTAGTTGATTTTATTTTTCAGTCAAAATTTATCCAAAAGAAACTCAACATTAATAAAACCTTTTTTCAATTCATATTAATTGAGATTGTTTTTAGTTAATGTTGACCAAGTTATTTATGTCAATATTAATTAATGTTATTTCTTGTTGGTTATGATTTTTTTTTTCAACTTCGATGTTGGCTGAAAAATTTGCTAGCTGATGGGAAAAAAATCATAATAATTTATATTGGTTTAAAGTTTTCTAAATTAATATTAAAAAGATTTAACAAATTATTGTTAAAGAATAAATGTCGATGGAAAAATTATAATTACTACCAACATCATTAATGAATATAAGTATGATAAGCATTAATAAAAAATAAAATTATATTTATAAAATATATCGACAATGATCGACAATACTCTCACTCAAATGAAAATTAGCATGATGAACGTGAATAAAAAGAATTCCTCTCATTATTAATAAAAAAAATAGTATTAATTGGCAATGATCAATGTGAATAAAAAAAATTCCTCTAAATATTAAAAAAAATAAAATCTTAATTGACATCAACAATGTTTCGGTCTCCATCAAGTAAATCCTAACCAAAATTTAATTGAATAAAAAATAAAAAATAAATATAAATGTAATAATATGAAAAATTTTAAACTTTTTTTAAGTAAAACATAAAAGTTTCTATTTAAAGTAATCTAATTATTCTTGTAAAATTTTAATTTTTTTTAAAACCATGTATAAAAATAGTGAATTTTAAAATAAATTGTTTTTTTATAAAAATGTCATTTAAATTTGGTTTTTATTTTTTATTTTAGCATGAAGAAGTCTCGTATATGAAGCTCGGACACTCCTCTTAAATGGTGTGTCCGTGTCGGACACACGTATCGGACACCAACACCCGTACGACACGTATTGGTGAAATGTCCAATTCAAAAAATATTTGTTGGATTTTTGACAATTCTAACATGGATTTAATATAATTTTAAAATGGAGAAATACATTAATTTTCTAAAAATTCAAATTTATTGTATAAATTTTTATAATGATTATAAAATTAAGGAACAAATCTTTTTGAAGCGGTGATGAAAAAACATCTTTCTACTAAAAGAAATTGAAACATACTTAGTGCTAATAAATCTATATTATTAATTTATATAATTTATAATTATATAATTTACAATTATGATAAATTTAAATTTAATTAGAAAATATTATTGAATATGGACCTGTAACATTTTGAAAAAAAGAAGAAGAAGTTATTTAGGAGAGATTCCCACCTTGTGAGTCTCACAATTTCTTGTTTGTGATTAATAAATAAATTATATATATATATATATAATATATATATATATATATATATAACTTAATTTACAACAATAAATGAAAAATTCAATTAATAGATCATTAGTTTATAACAATAAATGTAAGAAAGATTTTCAAATTCAATGAATATATGCAAAGATTAATTTTTAATTTCGTATTTTGACTATAAACTTTACGTGTGTAAACTGAAATTGATATAGCCTCGCGTCAATTAAAACGTCAAATGAAACTGCCCATATTTTAAATTTTGAAAATATTTAAAATTCTGAAAATTTAATACAGTACTGTAAATTTTATTTCAACTTGTAAATAATTTTAATTTTAACAAATAATTTAAAAGACATAACAAAACCCTAAATTAATTAATGTGGTTGGAATTCGACTATACATGGCTGTGCTTCAATCTAATAATGTAAACAATTGTTGCTGCAAAAAATTAAGTAACAGTTTAGGCTGTTCGAATATGAAAAATACCTACACATCATTTACTAACTAATTAACTTATATAAACTAATAAATCTTATATTGTTATATGAACATTTTCCAATCTTGTAGTTTATTTCAAAATATTTGTCACTTTAGAAAAAAAAAGTATTAAACGAACATGTCCAACTAAATACTTAATTAAGCCTTTAATTACATTTCAACTCTTGGTATAATGGTTGTTAAGGTACTTATTTTATTGTTATAACTTGCATAATTAATATTTTTTTGTATACTTTTTAAAGACAAATATGAAATGAAAATGTAGGAAATTTTGTGGATTAAATTTGGTTCCAAATAAACCACAAATATCTACCTTTTGTGAACACACATGATATGCAAACAAGTACTAGGGCCAAATCAATCTCTATCATCAGTCACGGACTCATAAAAATGGTAAATTGTTAAGGAAATGGTCAATTAAGATTTTTGGCTGTTGCTACTTGCTCCCTTGTCTTATTTCTTGGATGTTCATTCACAATGAAATTTTTGTACTCTCCACGCACTAAAATGTATGAGAAAACTCGTGAGATAAAAAAATAATTTAATATATATATGATATTATATTAGTTTAGTCTCTACTCTCTCCCTTTAGATCGGGTGCTCTCATGGTATCACAGGACTGAATCCTCTAAAGCAGAGAACATTTCGCACCAACAGGATCATCCAATAAAGATAATTTTTTTTTCCTTATTAACGCACATAACATAACTCGACTCTATGAAAGCAAAAAAACTTTACAGTCTGGATCAGTATACTATCTCTATACATCATTTGGTACTCCCAGAGTATAACCAACTCCTATAAGCCTAGTACATCTTGAAAAACTGAAAATTATCCTCAAATAATATGTTTAACATAATTATTATATAAATTATTTATTTAATATTAAAATTAACTTGGTAATAAAATTCATAAACTACCTATGGATTATATTTACTCAATGGTTCTACCAGTCTCATCCAATTTATTATCTATAACACATTTAAAAATATATCATATTGTTCAGGTTGCAGTTCCCTCTTCTTTCCATGATGAATGCCTAATTCCTAATTTCTTTCATCATTCCTAATTTCTTCATATCTTGGTTGCTTTTCCTTGTTATTGAACCTATTCCTTGCTGGAGGTTCAAGAGAATTGGAAAATTCCAACTCTTTTTCATTTTGTAGTTTGTGTCGCGGTGCTCTTTGGACGACTCATTCTTTTCTACAACACTATAGCTATAACATTCTTTCAAACATATCAATAATCACAAAATTTTTCATTTAATTTCAACTTTCATAATGTTATTGTAAAAATACCAAGGATTCAAATAATTTTCACTAAAAACTTTTCTATAAGCATTTTATCAAACATTCTATGGGCATTCCTAAAAATGAATTTAATGAGTAAATAAAACCTAACTAACCATTCAAAATTATCAACATCCTTCAAATATCATTCACCACACACTGTAATATCAAAATTTACCATGAATTTTGGATAATCATTATAAACCCTAAAACCCCCAAACTACCAAAAAATGTAATCAAAATCAATAAATAATAGTTAAAAAAAAAGGAATTAAAGCATAGAGTAGAAGTAAGAACACTTACATGGCACAGTTTAAGCAAGAAATTGTGAATTTGAGAGAGATCAAACTTAAGATTTAGCAATGGGCAGAGAGAAAAAAAAAATCGCACTTTAGGATTTAGAAAACACAAAGGGCTTTTGAATTTCGAAAAAATGGCTCCTTTGTGTGTTTTTAAAAAGATTGTCACTGAAACTCGCTTGAGCGAGTTATTCTCGCTCGAGCGAGGCTGACATGGCATGCATATAAGTGATATCTTGTCTAAGCAAGACTTGTCTCACTTGGGCAAGATTGCTCTAGAGAAAACCCGGTTTTAAACACTTAACTCGCCAAAGCGAACTATAACTCACCTAAGCGAGTTTCCCTGCACAAAAAATTAAAATTAAAATAAATAAATAAAAAATAAATGAATAAAAGTTATAATAGTTGCCTCCTAGTTAGCATTTTGTTTAATGTCATATAACTTGATGATTCTTTTTTTTTTTTTTTATCAAGGTGGTTGAACTCTTTGTTGTAACAATTTCCTGGTTGAAACTTTAGTTCTTCTAGAGTATGGGCTTTCAAGTTAAATAGTTTCATGAGTCCTTATTTATTTGATAACCCATAAACTTGACCATTTTGTCTTCAACCTTCTTGGTTGAAATTTTAGCTTAGCACTTCTAAACATTATTGGTTGACCGAGTCTAAATTCATCCTCCACTATAATTGCATCCTGCTAAACTTTGTCTTCCTCTTTTGTACCTGATGTAGATGACTCTTTATTATTGGGTTGCTTTTTCTATATATTCTGGTACAAGCTCTTTCTTCTTTTCATTTGCTTTTGAGTTACAATGATGTATAACTTTCTCTAATACATTTGAAAGGTCCAACTGCTCTTTGGTTTCAGGAAAGACTTTCTTTGATGCATCTATCTGTAAGCAATCTTTTCGTCCATTAGAATGTTTCAAACCATCAGAAACATTAAAAGTTAACTTATCATCTTGAGTTCTCACTTTAAGCTTTTCCTCATCAACATCAATAATAATTCTAGTAGTTTTCATGAAAGGTCTGTCAAATATCAGAGGAGCCTCTTTGTCTTCTTCTACGTCCATCACAACAAAATCCACAAGAAATATGAATTTATCCAACTTTACAAGAACATCTTCAAACACAACATATAGATACTTGATTTGTCTATTAGCTAACTGTAGTGGTTTAATCTCCAAATCACTTATTTTCTTCAGCATAGCCAAAGACATTAAATTTATACTTGCCCTCAGAGAAAGCACCTATAGCTACTGGAATAGTAAAACTTTCTAGGTCTTTGGATTTTAGAGGCAAGTTTTTCTGAATACTAACACTGCAATTAGCCTCCAACTCTATATTCTTTTCATCAAATAAGCTTATCTATTTTGTTAGCAACTCCTTCATAAATTTTTGATAAGTTGGATTTTCTCCAAAGCCTCTGAAAAAGGAATATTAAAATGCAAATTATCAAAAAATTGTTTAATTTTAGCAAATTTCCCCTCTTTATCTTTGTTTGAAGAAGCATGAGGATATGGTAAATCTCTTAAGAGAACATCCCTCTCTTTGTTTTCACTTTTTTTCTTTTTATTTATTTTTTTCTTTTTCCTCCTCAATCTTATTCTTCTCTTCTTCAATCTTACTTTTCTCATCCTCAGTCTCATCTTTTCTTACTTCCTCAACAACTAAATTATACCACTCCCTTTTCCTAATACTGTACCACTTTTAGTGGTAATTACAGTGCAATGTTCCTTGGGTTGTGATCCTGCCTGTTGACCAAAACGTTGGAACCTGCCTCGTCAAAGGATTGACTCGTGCACCGCTTCGAACCTCCGTCCTTCTTCAAGATCCACCTCAAGAACCTGCAAAAGAACAGAGCGGCGCCGCTGCGACCGATCGCACTCCAACGCCCAAGTCAGTGACCGAACCACCGAATACTAAGAGCAAGAACACTCAAGAAAATCTCAAGGAACCGTGCAATGTTCTCTCTCACAGTAAGCTCTAGAACTCGCAAGCGTAAAGAGTACAATCTGAACGTGCGCGTACCTCAGAAAGTTCGTTGAGAACTCTTATATACCTGGTTACTTTCTCTCTCCTGGCAGTTACAGACCTGGACACGTGGCTCGCATCCAGTCGTACACGTGCCATCATCTGGAGCCTCCTTGACTTGGGCGCTGCTTCTGACTCTCTTTTTGGCTAAGTTATTTATGCATGGCACTGCCCAGTGCATAGCTAACTTGGGAGTGCGATATCTGCTGGAACTGGCGAGTTAGGGTGCCTTCGTACACCTTCCCTGTGGTCTCGCCGGCCGCCTTCATAATCTGCTTCACCTTCATCTCCGGCGATGTGCTTGCTCTGGCGATCTCCAATCGCTTTGTCGCATGAGTTTACATCTGGCGACTTTACCTTCTACTGGGCGATCGCCTGGTATGCTGAAGATCGGAACACGCCAACTTAACAACTGGCGACTTCACGAGCCCCCCGACTTCCTCCTCTTCTGCCAACCTGGCGCCTTGTCAACACGCCTATACTGTAGCTTGGTGCCACGTCATCACTTCCGACTACCAGGACGGTACACAAGCCCCCCAGTCTTAAGCGAAGACTTGTCCAGCGAAAAGACTGAAAGAGTCACGTCAACACCGACCTACGTGGCACTGACGCAGAATTCCAAGCGGTTGTACCTTCTGCTTCTCTGACGCTCCACCAAACCCCTCACCCATCGCTCGACACGTGGCTTCATCAACGGTTACCTTCAGTTACCGTTTGCGCTTCCCAAACCTATTTCGAAAAACCCTTAAACCCATTTTCACTCCACACTGTTCCATCACTTTCCTTCGTATTCACAAACGCTCTAACCTTCTTCTGCGAAAAAGCTCTCGACGTTCTTCAACTCTCTGAATCACCAACATTCTTCATCGCCTTTCTGATCATAAAAAGGTACTTCCTTTCCTTCTTCTGCTGGTTTTTCCTGCATTTTAATCGATTCGCATCATCCTGTAACTGTCTGGTGCATACGTTGTGGGTTGCTTTTTCCATTTCTCCTTCTACGTAACTTAGGGCTTCGTCAATCGTCGCAACGAACCTACGTTCGTTCGTTTTTCACCTTTCTTCCATGATCGAGTCAGCCTCTGTGACCCCTGACCATTTTTCCTTTTCTTCTTCCTTTGCAGCTGCAACAATGGCTCGCACAAAGATCACCCCGAATCCTCCTCCTTCATCACGAAACCCCTCTTCACAAGCACACGACCCACCGCGAGTACGTGGCGCTTCATCTTCCCAGGCTGAGAGGCCTGCACCTTCCCGCCCCAATCTGGCCCAGGCTACCCCGCCTGTCACCGGAGGAGCTTCCGTCCCCCCACCAGACTTCAAGAAACTATATCCCTGGGCCAACTCGACCCTGTTGGGGGAAACATCTTCCGTGAACACTGCTGGGGCAGTTTTGCGATTGACTAAGGGGGATGTACCTCACCAATCATTCCACAAGGAGCACGACGAGAGGATGACAGTGCTACCTTGCCCCCCTGGTCTGCCAGTTTGCGCTGACGACAAGGCAAACCACGGCGGAGCCTTCTGTTTCGTCTACACAACCCTATTCAAGAAGGTGAAACTCAGGTTTCCCTTTACACGTTTTGAGAGGGAGCTCCTTACCGAGCTCAACATTGCCGCCACCCAGCTCCACCCCAACAGCTGGGCGTTTGTGCGAGCATTCCAAGTGATGTGCGATCATCTGGGGTTGCCCGCATCCGTAGATGTATTTTTGTTTCTCTTTGAAGCCAAGCACCCAGGAGACCGCCTATGGGTAAGCTTGAATGGGATTGCTGGGAGATCAATCCTCTCCATCTTCCAGCAATCCTATAAAGACTGGAAGGGAAAGTTCGTCCAAGTGCGCCCCAACGACAAGGACGCTTCCCTACTCGACGACTTCCCCTTGTACTGGGTAAACAAGGGGAGCAAAGAGTCCAAGAGCTGCTTCAGGAGACCTAGAAGTCCTGATAGCATGGGTGCATTGGACAGGGATCTCTGCTTCTTTTGGAAGAGCGTGGCGGATGCCAACATCACCTTCCTCACCACCACCCTGATCTGCTTCGAATTCTTCGAGGACCAACTCGAAATTCGAATAGGTTAGAACATTCAAGCTTCTTGTTTTAATACTTGCTTCTGTTAACTGTTTCTGGGCGTCTTGTGCGTTGTGCGCAAGACTTTGGTTTTATTTTTCTGCACCCTTCATCTGTTTTGCTGTTGCATACCGCCTTATGCATTTATCTTCTCTCTGAACTAACCCATGCATTTTTGCTCTTATGCAGATAACATGTTGGGCCAGGACAAGCTTGCTGAATTAAGGACGCTCGCCCGACTCCATGGGTTGGCAACGGGCTCTCAAACAGTGCCAAATTCCGTGGTGGAGATCGCCGCCACACAGGGCCGATCGCCACCCAAGGACCCAGCTCCTTTCGATATCCAACCCGCCACTCAACGAAAGAAACTTGTCCTCAAAAGGCCCAAGAGGAAAGCTCCCCAGGTAGTCCACGAGGAGGAGGAGGAAGACGACGAGGCCACTGAAGATGGCCTTGTCACGAAGAGGAAGAGGGTGGCACTTTCTTCACCACCTGCACCACCCCCTCTTCCCACCTCAACGCCGCCATCCACGCCTGCTCCACCCCCAACAATGCCATCTCCACCAGCTCCTGCTTCCCAGTCCAAGCCATTCCATTGGCAACTGCACCACCCGCGGTTGAGGCCGCCGAAGACAATTTCTTGGAGGACCCCCCGAGCGCCTCCACACCGTATGTATCAGCTGGAGGGGGTCCTCCTTCAAACACTTCAGCCGCAGACATTGCTCCGATCGGGGATGAGGTTGCCCATACCTCTCCAATCCTGATTACCGAATCCCCGACGTCGCCAACACGCCCAGAAGTGCCTATTGAAGAGCCAACTAAAGAAAGTGGCGACGAAAACCAACAACAGGCCAACCCATCGCCTCTCCAAGCAGCAAACCTCCCTCTTGAGGTCACGAGAATGTGGGAGCCTTTGTCTGCTAAGCTGAAGATGATAGCAGAAGACATCCCCGCCATCATAACTAGAGCTGTGCAGAGCTCCACCAGGAAGCTCCAGGACGACCTCTTCAACCTTAAAACTGAGAACAGCACCATGAAGGTTGAGGTGGAGAAGTTGTCCTTCAATCTGACGCTCGCGGAGATTGAACACTCCCGAGTAGAAGATGCGATGAGCACCGAGCTCCGATTGGCGCGCAAGGAGGCCACTGAACTCCGCCATAAGGTACAACAACTGGCTCAAGAAAAGATCGAACTAGAGAGTAAGATTGTGCTTTATCGCGTTAAGGTGGCTGACTTGGAAGCTTCGATAAAAACTGATGCCGCCAAGGTGAAGAAACTAGAGCAGAGGTCTGCTGATCGGGAGATCTTCCTTGGTAAGGTGGAGAAGGCGAGGGACGACGCCATTGCTGAGCTTGCCGAGGCCAACAAAGAGAAAGGGAAGATCACTGCTGAACTGGGCCAAGTGCAAGCGGAATCCAAGAAGGTTGTTGAAGACCTTCTCCAAGCTCAAGAGATCAACGAAAAACTCAAGAAGCAAATCGAAGAGCTGGAGCAGCAGAATAAGGGGCTGAAGGAACAAACTGAAGGACTCCAGAAGCAGATTGAAGATCTTAACATGAGTTCTGCCCAAATTCTGGCTGCTGGATTCGCTGCTGCACGGGAACAGTTTGCATGCTTGTTCCTCGATCTGGATCTCAGCATGGTGTCTTTGAACAACGAGGTGGTGGATGGTAAGGTGGTTCCTGTCGAAGACTGATCAATTTCCCCTCATCCACCACCTTTATGCTTTTTCGTTGTATGCTGTTGTAATGAACTTTCTTCTTTTTCTATACATGTGCTTTGAACTGTTATTTACTTTAATGAAATTGCCTTTGTATTTCTTTCTGCAATTTCTTTGCCTGCTTCAACTTTCCTTGCACAATTTTACTTCAGCAAAAATAACTTAGTAATTTTGTAGGCCCGATCTTGCACTTAACTGTTTCGAACCATTTCAACTTCAAGCAATAATCACTTTCACAGCTCGTAATCTTAAGGCAATTAACCTTAACGTAAAATCACTCTTCAAGCAACGAACTTCAACTCAACCACTGGCTTAAAACATTTCTTCACCCGATCTGCTCCATCAGCATGGGTTTTTAACTTTCTCGCCGCTGCTTGAACTTTTCCTGGTCGCCAAAGACTCTTGGCGATATCAGCTTCTTTCTGGCTTCATGCTTTGGCCATTGTTCTTTTATCTGGGGGTAGAGGCGCCTTTCGAATCCTTCTCTACCCTCTTGAACTTCAGAATAAAAGACCGGGTGGCTAGGCGTTCTCTTCGAACCTACCTTAGCCACCTTCCAAACTTCCTCCACCCTTAACACCGTACCTGAACTCGTTCGAGACGAGAAGGATTTTATCTTGCCTGAACTCGCTCATAGGCGAGAAGGTCTTTTACTTGCCTGAACTCGCTCATAGGCGAGAAGGTCTTTTACTTGCCTCTACATTGCCCCGGGGGTTACATCTTCTCGCCCCCAGAAACACTGAGGACTTTTCACTGGTGCCTCTACATTGCCCCAGGGGTTACATCTCCTCGCCCCCAGAAACACTGAGGACTTTTCGCTCTTCCTCGCCTGCACTCGCTCGACGGCGAGGAGGTCTTTAACTCGCCTCAGGACGCGCAAGGGCGTTGAGGTCTTTTAGCTGGTGCCTCCGACCGCCGAAAGACGATGAGGACTTTAACTTTAACTTGTGCCTCCAATCGCCGAAAGACGATGAGGACTTAAAACTTTCAACTGGTGCCTCCGATCGCCGAAAGACGATGAGGACTTAAAACTTTTAACTGGTGACTCCGATCGCCGAAAGACGATGAGGGCTTAAAACTTTTAACTGGTGCCTCCGATCGCCGAAAGACGATGAGGACTTAAAACTTTTTAGAAAGCATGTAACATATCTTTAACTTGCCTTAAGCCACATACAAGTGACAAGGTCTTTCTTCAAAACTTTCTGAAAACAACAGGCACGCAATCTAAAACAACTTGTACTTCGAAAACTTCTCTTTATTGGGTGGCCTCATTAAAAACCCTCCTTAGGGAAAAAAGAGTGCCCTCTTCAAACTGTTTTAACAGAGACATTGTAATATAACTTCGCGTTTGTCTTTACTTACAAGGCTTCTTAACTGCAATACAACTTCAGGTGCGTGGCATTCCAAGTGCGAGGAATCGCCCCTCCTTCCAATGTCTCTAAGCGGTAGGAGCCGTTCCCGAACGCCTCGGTTATTCTGAACGACCCTGTCCACTTGGGCGACAGTTTATTCTCCATCTCGTACTGGTGGGCTTTCCTCATCACCAGGTCGCCTTCTCTAAACTGTCTTGGCATCACCTTCGAGTTGTATCTTCGTTCAACCCTTCTCTTCACTGCTTCAGCCTTCAATCTCGCCTCTTCCCTGACTTCATCCAGTAGATCCAGGTTCAGCCTTCTCTCTTCATTCGAGTCTTCCTCTACAAAGTTCTGGAATCTCGGCGAGCTCTCCTGGATCTCTACTGGAATCATTGCATCACACCCATAGACCAAGCTGAATGGGGTCTCATGGGTTCCTGACTGCTCGGTGGTGTGGTACGCCCAGACTATACGGGGTACCTCCTCAGCCCAGCTTCCTTTGGCTTTCTCTAGTCTTCTTTTCAAACCTCTCAGCAACACCCGATTAGCTGACTCCACCTGGCCATTCGTCTGAGGGTGCTCGACGGATGCAAACACTTGTTGAATTCCCACCCCTTCGCACAGCTTCTTCAACAAGTGGCTTGCAAACTGAGTCCCATTGTCTGACACCAGGCGCTTGGGCACTCCAAACCGGCACACAATATTCTTCCACACGAAACCTTCGATCTTGTGTGCGGTGATCTGGGCCACTGGCTCTGCTTCGATCCACTTGGTGAAATACTCAATCGCCACCACCAAGTACTTCATCTGCCTGATCGCCAGCGGGAAAGGTCCCAGGATGTCGATTCCCCAAGTATGAAACGGCCAAGGGCTGTAGATCGACTTCAACTCTTCGGGAGGCGCCTTGTGCCAATCGGCGTGCTGTTGCCATTGTTTGCAACATTGGGCATACTTCTTGCAGTCTTCTCTCATCGATGGCCAGTAATACCCTGCACGGAGAGTCCTTGCGGCCAGAGCTCGACCCCCGACGTGGCTCCCGCATATACCCTCGTGGAGCTCTGCCATGATTCTCGTGCACTTCTCGCCATGTACGATTTCCAGGAGTGGGTGAGTGAATCCAAACCTGTACAGATCGCCATCAATCAACGTGTACTTGCTAGAATTTTTCTTTACCTTCCTAGCCTCTGTCGGATCCAGTGGGAGAAGGCCATCTGCCAGGCATCGCTTGTACTGTGTTATCCAGGTGTCTGGCTCATGGATCGCGCAGACCTGCGTCATGTTCACCTTCTCTCCTCGACATGCTCTAATTCTCGGCGATCTCAACGTTTCCTGCGTCAGGGACTTATGACTTCTCGCTGCTTTCTCCGTCAACTTGCTTATCTGAAGAACCAGGTGATCTGCCACAAATGCTCTCGGCGTCTTCAGAGTTTCTTGAATCACCGTCCTCTGCCTACCCCCCTTGCCTGAGCTGGCGAGCTTAGCTAGCAAGTCAGCTCGGGCATTCTGCTCTCTGGGCACATGCACTACTTCAAAGGAGGCAAAGGAACTCTTCAATTCCTGCACATACTCCAAGTAAGCCGCCATTTGTGGATCTTTAGCCTGGAACTCGTCTGTTACTTGCCCTGTGACTAGCAGCGAGTCGCTCTTGGCCATTAACACCCTGGCTCCCATCTCCTTGGCCAGCAAAATCCCAGCGATCAGCGCCTCATATTCTGCTTGATTGTTACTGGCTTTGAAGGCAAATCTCAAAGATTGTTCGATCAGCACGCCGTTGGGTCCTTCCAAAATGACTCCAGCACCGCTGCCCTGCTGGTTCGATGATCCATCCACCGAGAGTACCCAACGGAAGTCGTCCCCTTCAACTCGCGTCGCCTCAGATGAGAGCTCAACCACGAAATCTGCAAAGATTTGCCCCTTGATCGGGCCTCGAGGCTCATATTTAGTATCAAACTCTGACAATTCTACTGCCCATTTCACCATCCTTCCTGCAACGTCAGGCTTCTTCAAGACCTTCTGGATGGGCAGGTCAGTCATCACCAGAATGGTGAAGCTATGGAAATAGTGGCGCAACCTCCTCGCCGAAAATACCACAGCCAGCGCAGCCTTTTCCAGGGCCTGATATCTCGTTTCGGGGCCCTGCAACACCTTACTCACAAAATAAATAGGCTTTTGAGCCTGATCTTGATCCTGGGCGAGCACCGCACTCACGGCCCTCTCAGTTACAGCAAAATACAACCTGAGAGGGGTTCCCAACAGCGGTTTGCACAAGACCGGCGGGCTCGCCAGATATTCCTTCAGCTTGACAAAGGCTTCCTCGCACTCCTTCGTCCACGCAAACTTGTTATTGCGCCTCAAGCACTGGAAATAGGGATAGCCCTTTTCTCCGCTAGCTGACACAAAGCGAGACAGGGCTGCCATCCGACCTATTAGCTGTTGAACCTCCTTCACCGTGGCTGGGCTCCTCATCGCCAGGATGGCGGCACACTTATCAGGGTTGGCCTCTATGCCTCTTTCAGTCAAGAGGAAACCCAAAAACTTTCCAGCCTCCACGCCGAAAATGCATTTCTCTGGATTAAGCTTTAATCTGAACTTGGCGATCGTCGTGAACAATTCTTCCAAGTCTGCAACGTGCTTGCTCTTTTCCGGCGAGGTCACGACCATATCATCAACGTACGCTTGCACGTTCCTTCCCAGCATCGGTGCAAGTACTCGATCCATCAGCCTCTGGTATGTGGCCCCCGCGTTCTTCAGCCCAAACGGCATCACCTTGTAGCAGTAGCACGATCTCTCCGTCATGAAGGCTGTCTTCTCTTCATCCATGGGATGCATCTTAATCTGATTATACCCCGAGAAGGCATCCAGGAAGCTCAACAGCTTACACCCTACAGCACTATCCACCAGGGCGTCTATGCTTGGTAAAGGATACGAATCCTTTGGGCAAGCCTTGTTTAGGTCAGTGAAATCGACGCACATGCGCTATTTCCCGTTACTCTTCTTCACCAGCACGACATTGCCAACCATTCAGGATACTGAACTTCCCTGATGTGGCCTGCAGCGAGGAGTTTCTGTGTTTCGTCCCTGATCGCCTGCCTCCTCTCTTCGTTGAACTTTCTTCTTCTTTGCCGCACTGGTCTTACCAAGTTGTCCATCGCCAGATGATGGCACAGGAAGTCGGGATCGATCCCGGGCATGTCCGAAGCGGACCATGCAAACGCGTCCAGATGCCGCTCAATCACCTTGGCGATCTGGTCCTGGAGCTCAACCTCCAGGGATCTTCCTAGCTTGAAGATCTTTCCCCCGATTTCTCTCTCGAGCCACTGCTCGACGGGTTTTGGTCTGGTTTCTCTGGCGATCACCGCCCTGGCGATTCCCAGTTCTCTCGCTTCCTCAGGGCGATTCCTTACCTCTTCCTCCTCCAGACCAGCATTCCCCTCCCCCAGCTCTGCGTCCACCATCTCCACGTCCCTTCCGGCGATCTCTTCTGTTACCGTCGATTTGGGCCTCACACCAGGAGGCAGGGTGGTTGTTACGTAACTCACCGATCTCTTGTTTTTCAGGCTATTCTCATAGCACTTCTTTGCTTCCTTCTAATCGGATTTGATTGTGATGACCACCCCCTCCATGGACGGCAACTTCACCTTCATGTGCCGGGTCGATGGTATGGCACCTATCCTGTTGAACGTGGGTCTTCCCAACAGGATGTTGTACGCTGAAGGAGCGTTTACAACGAGGTATTTGATTTTTTCCGTTCTTGAACCCGCCACGTCTGTAAACGTTGTCCTTAACTCTATGTACCCCTCTGACCTCCACTTGGTCACCAGCGAACCCATACAAACACCCTCCATAGGGCCTCAGCTGGTCAAGGGGCAGCTCCAACTGCGTGAAAGTCGGCCAGAACATCACATCTGCCGAGCTTCCTTGGTCCACCAGCACCCTGTGGACCTTCCTTCCTGCTGTTATCAACGAAATTACTATGGGATCGTTGTCATGAGGCACAACATCCCGGAGATCTTGCTTGGTGAATGTAATATCCACTTCTGGCGAGTGGTCTTCAAACATATCCACCGTCATCACAGCCCTAGCGTACTTCTTCCTCTGTGATGCGGTGCATCCACCGCCTGAGAAACCCCCTGCGATGGTGTGGATTTCTCCGTGCGTAGGCATCTCGTGCTGCTGAGCCTCAGCACCTGCTGGTTGGGAGCTCGACGTGCCCCCCGTCCTTCTGTCCAACAAATAATCATTCAGGAACCCGCTCTTAACCAGATCGTCGAGCTGGTATCCTAATGCTAAGCACGAGTCCACTGTATGGCCAAAGCCTTGGTGAAACTCACACCGGGCGTCTGGCTTTGGTCCCAGCACCTTGTCGCCCACCCTCTCTGGCGCTTTCAACCTAGCGGATATGTTGGGAATGACGATCAGATCCGCCAATCCCATGACAAACTTGTGCTTAGGCGGGCGATTGTATTCCCGGCGTGCTGGTTGCTGGCGTCCTTGGCCCCTACCCTTGTTCTTCCTTGGATCATAAGGATGGCGAGTCCTCTGATCCCTCCTGGCCGCCGCTGTCTCCAGCACCCTCTGCGGCTGGATCCTGGTCTGGGCGCGTGGCCTAGCGGGTGCCACGCTTCCTCTCTTCTCGGCGACCTCGCTCTCGTCGGCGATGTGGGCCACCGCAAGTCGCCTAACCTCAGCAAACGTGGCGGGGTGTGCCCTGATCAACGCCTCGCAGAACGGTCCCGACAACACGCCCTTCTTGAATGCATAGACCAGCATTTCTTCATCTTTGGCCGGCGATCGGACCATCTGCGCCCCAAAGCGATTCAGGTAGTCTCTGAGGGACTCTCCCTGATATTGCCTTATATCAAACAAATCATAAGACACCCTGGGCGGTGCCTTATTCACAATGTACTGCTCGACGAAAATCTTCGAGAACTGTTGAAAACTGGTTATGTGACCGTTAGGCAGGCTCACAAACCATTCCAGCGCCGTTCCCTGGAGCGTGCTCACGAACATCTTGCAATACACGGCGTCTAATCCCCCCGACAGCATCATCTGCGTATGGAACGTGGTGAGATGAGCCTCAGGATCCTCCACGCCGGTGAAAACAGCCTTAACAGGGACCACACTTGCAGGAATAGGCGTGTCAGTAATCGCCTGAACAAAAGGCATAGGAAAAACACGAGGTGGCGACGACGGCGCAACCTCTTCAGCAGTAGAACGCTCTTGCTGCTCCTGAAGAGCTTGACGCAGCTCCTCAGTCATCTTGCTAAGCTCCTCATTCCTGGCGCGAGAGGCGACCAGGTCCTCATGCATTCTCGCCTGTTCTACGCGCGAGGCTTCCACAGTTGCCTGCAATGAACGCATCATCTCTGCCATCTGCTCCATGGTCATGGCGGCGGCGCCTTCAGCAGCGACGGGCGCAACCGGACATGAACGATTGCTTCTCATTTTTCTCATGAAACTTAGCGAATCACAGAATGCAGCGAACAACACCTACTTCAGCTACGATCGATTCAGCGATCAATCGGGAAAACTGCGCGTAACTCTGCAAAAACTCAAGAGCACCGCGAACCTTCAAAGAAACCAAACGAGCGAAAGAACTCAAACTCCACCAAACAAATCGCACGTAAACAGCAGAAAACTTCACTTCACCGAACAAAAATCCAAACGAACGGTGGAAAGTGCGAAAACACCGAACAAATCTCAAGCAAACAGCGAACGATGGTTGCACCAGCACACAACCACGCAGAAAACTTCGAAAACCTCCAAGAACTCACGCTGTGGATGGGAACAGGTTTTACACGGCCCCACGGTGGGCGCCTGATGATCCTGCCTGTTGACCAAAACGTTGGAACCTGCCTCGTCAAAGGATCGACTCGTGCACCGCTTCGAACCTCCGTCCTTCTTCAAGATCCACCTCAAGAACCTGCAAAAGAACAGAGCGGCGCCGCTGCGGCCGATCGCACTCCAACGCCCAAGTCAGTGACCGAACCACCGAATACTAAGAGCAAGAACACTCAAGAAAATCTCAAGGAACCGTGCAATGTTCTCTCTCACAGTAAGCTCTAGAACTCGCAAGCGTAAAGAGTATAATCTGAACGTGCGCGTACCTCAGAAAGTTCGTTGAGAACTCTTATATACCTGGTTACTTTCTCTCTCCTAGCAGTTACAGACCTGGACACGTGGCTCGCATCCAGTCGTACACGTGCCATCATCTGGAGCCTCCTTGACTTGGGCGCTGCTTCTGACTCTCTTTTTGGCTAAGTTATTTATGCATGGTACTGCCCAGTGCATAGCTAACTTGGGAGTGCGATATCTGTTGGAACTGGCGAGTTAGGGTGCCTTCGTACACCTTCCCTGTGGTCTCGCCGGCCGCCTTCATAATCTGCTTCACCTTCATCTCTGGCGATGTGCTTGCTCTGGCGATCTCCAATCGCTTGGTCGCCTGAGTTTACATCTGGCGACTTTACCTTCTACTGGGCGATCGCCTGGTATGCTGAAGATCGGAACACGCCAACTTAACAACTAGCGACTTCACGAGCCCCCCGACTTCCTCCTCTTCTGCCGACCTGGCGCCTTGTCAACACGCCTATACTGTTGCTTGGTGCCACGTCATCACTTCCGACTACCAGGACGGTACAGGTTGGTTCGTGTGTTAGCTGAAAACTAACCACTCTGTCAACTGTTTAGTAATTTGTCTCATCTGCATTTCTAAATTTCTGATTACTGCTTCATTATTCTTTTGATTAGCTAGAGAGGCTTGCATAAAATTTTCCAAGGTTTCCTTAATTTGCTTAGTCTTTCTTGAACTGAAGGATATAGTGGTGGTTGTTGTTGTTAAAAGGGGCCTTGCTTGCTAGATGGACCAACATCTTGTTTCCACCTAAAATTTTGATTCTGATGGCTTCTTCAACCTTTAGGATAATTTTTATTGTTGGAGAAACCACCTTGCCTTCCCTGGTTACTCATATAATTTACTTCCCCTTCAGATGAATTATTTTGATAAGAACAATGATCATTGGGATCATCACCTCCACAAAAATCACACTGTATTGGTTGAGTTTGACTCTGAGAAGACTTCACAACTTGTAATTGTTGTGGCAATTTAGACCTTTGTGCAGTTAATGCCTCAAGCTGCTCTGTCGAAATTTTATTCTGAGCCAGAATTGCATATGAAATATTTAGCTCTAACAACTCTTTCTTCTAGGCACCTTGTTTATCATGTTAGGCTTAATGCATCAATAATTTTTGTAACCATCGTGTCACCAATTGCAACGTCTAGAAGCATTTTGGTATTAGATCTGAGGCCATTATGAAAGATATTCAATTTTGCAATATCTTTAAACCCATGATTTGGGTATTTTCTCAGCTTCACTTTGAATGTCTCCCATGTTTCATAGAAGGCTTCATTTTATCCTTGTCTGAACATAGAAATATTAGACTTTGCTTTGATATAGTCGGATAATGGAAAAAATGTTTGTAAATTTTTTTCCACTACATCTTTCCAATTGGTGAAACTTTGATTTGGATGTGATTTTAGTCATTTCTTAACTTTTCCTACTAATGAGAAAGGAAACAAACCCAGATAAAAAAGATTCAATATCACATGATTGAAAGCCCATTGTGCCCATGAATTCATAGAATGTAGACAAATGTGAATATGGATCCTCATGGTTCATTACTGTAAATTAATGGGTACTGATCAGACTGAGGAATGCAGGTTTCATCTCCAAGGCCTTAGTGGTAGTAGGATATGTAGCACAGACATTGACACGGACAATGATAAGACACAGACACGAATATGGAGATACGTATAATCTCTAAAATGTAGGACATGAGGACACAAATCTATATATTATATAAATTGACAATAAAGATTTATGTGCACAAGTATGTTTTAGATTTTTGTTGGAGTAGATAGATGTTTTTCATGTCTGGTTCAAAAGGATCTGTTCCTTATTTTTATAATCATAATAAAAATGTATATAATAAGTTTGAGTTTTTAGAAAATTAATGTATTTCTTTTTTTTTTAAATTGTGTTAGAACCGTGCTAGAATTGTCAGAAATCAAAACAAATATTTTTTGCATTGGACACTTCACCGATACGTGTCGTACGAATGTCGATGTCCAATACGTGTCTCTGACACAGACACGCCATTTAATCTTCAAGTGTTCTTTTAGACTGTGGTGGTTGCTCTTCAACCATATTGCTCTCTTCCTGAAAAATTTCAATATGAAGGATAGAAGTGGTTGAAGATTCTTTTCTAATTTCTCCTTGTTTTTCTTTTCTCGTTTTCAACCTAATCTTCTGAGTTGCATTTTCAATCTTTGATTCAAATTACAATTGGTCTTCGGAAACCTTTCCTCTTAATATCATATAAGACAATTCACTCAAGAATTAACAAAAGGAGTAAGTAGTTGTAATGAGATTACAAAATTTAAAACAAATCTAAAAATATAATAAGAAAATAAAAAATATAAAACAATAAAAAAATTAAAATATTCACAATATTTAGGAATTCGTACACTAGAAATAAAATTGTTCCTTAGCACCCGACGTAAAAAACTTGATGAATATTTTACGGTAAGTGTACCGAGTCAGAAGTAATAAATTGTCCCTAAGGACGAATATCAAATCCACAAGGAACAATTCTAAAATCTCAAGTATAATATTCACTAAATGTAAAAATGTGTAAAAGTTTGTTGGAAAGGTTGTTTGTATCATGAATTTGTAAGAAATTAAATAAAAGCAAAGTAAATAATTTGGATGAGTCAATTGGGAAATTGGAATTGGAGATCATCCTTTTGACTTGTGTGTATTTTTTAATGAATAAAAACATATAACATTCCATCTTGATTGACATCGATGCACATATAAAAATCATTCATATCAATTCCTAGCATACAAAATTATTAAGATGGTCTCCTAAATATCGATTCCTTGGATATTTATAAAAAATTCCATATCATTATGAACAAATGTTATAAAGCAATTAACATTTCAAATGTATTCCTAGCATTCAAATATGTTTAGCATTATCCTCCCAACCGCATTACAATTCACTCAATGGTGTTTTCCTCTCAATCTTGCACACCTAGGTTTATGCCTAAAGCCTCCTATTTAACCTATATGACTTGAGTTAAGTGAATTCTTGCTCGAGTGACTAAAACGTCGAAACACCCAACGTTCATAGAGCAAATCTCGCTCAAGCGAGAATGAGCTCGCTCAAGCAAGAATGAGCTCGCTTGAACGAGATGCCCAGATGATGAGGTGGGCTTGTGTGAGCTTGGTGCGTGCTTGGCCTTCCAACTTTCCCTTTATAGCTTATGTTATTCTCCTTTTGCCCAATCATCTCTATTCTCCCCTAAAGTTATGAAATTAGCACAACATTTGGGAATAAATTGTTCTTATTCAAATAAAAAACACAAAATATGTAAAAATGTATAAATTCGTACATTGGAGGTTATTTTATACCTATTTTAGCAATTAATACTCATAAGTGCCTATATTTTTAATATGAAATATTACTAAAATTTGACACTTGTCATTAAACGAAATATTACTTGCTTATAAGAGTTTAATAAGAAAAAACTCAACTTCACCGGAGTTAACTTTCTTAAGAGAGCATTGGGCGAGTTCTTCTAAAGTGATCTTGCTTGAATGTGTTTGGGTGTGTTTCCAATGTTCCAACTTTGTCTTTTTATCTTGTCTTTAACTTGTCCATTCTTCTTTAGCCCTTTTATCTCAATTTTCCTATAAAATATGAAATTAATCTAAATTTGGGAAAAAATTGTTCACATTCATATTATAATCCAAAAATATGTAAAATGGTTCAAATTCCTGAATTAGAGGTTGAATTATTACTATTTTATCAATTAAAATTCATATGTGCTTATCATTTTTATATGAAATATTACTAAATTATGACACTTATCAGAGGGATGTGAGGTCATGCTCTGAGCCCAATGGTATGGGTTCGGTTAATCTCTAGGATATGTTTTGGAATCAATTTCTTCTTCAAACTTATCAGCCTCATTGACTTATATATGAGGCTAGGGGGTTGTGAGGTCATGGATTAAGCCCAATAATAGGGTGAAGACGATCTTGATGTCGATCTCTGGAAACAATGAAAAATCCATACTCAATGATGTTAGATCTTTAGATTTAGATATTGTAGTTACCTTAGGTTGCCAAGCTCTATCAAGACATTTCAAAATCTTGATGTTTAGCTCTTCCTTTTCAAAGGTCTTGTCAAGGCTCATGAGATGATTGATGATGTGCGTGAATCTTTTCTGGACTTCAGCAATTGTCTCACCCTTGAGCATTCTGAACATTTCATACTCTTGGATTAAAGTATGCTTTCTAGCTCTCTTCACCTCATTGGTACCTTTATGAGTTACCTCCAAGGTGTCCCACATTTCCTTTGCTGATTTGCATTGAGAGACCCTGAAAAACTCATCTGAATTCAAGGCAGAGGTTATTATGGTTTTAGCAATGCAATCAAATTTGGCCTTCTTGCTTTCAGAACCAGTCCATTGAGACCAAGGCTTTTCAATGGAAGATCCATCTTTTTCAAATTTTGGGACAAAAGGACCATTTTCAATTGCATCCCAAATACCTTTGTCAAGTGATTCCACAAAGATTTTCATTCTGACTTTCCAAAATTGGTAGTTCAAACCAAAAAACAGATGTGGTCTGTTGATTGAAGCACCTTCCCCAAAAGGTAGTCTATCAGCCATTAAAAAACAGTTTTAGGATCACACTTGAATAAATTTCAAGAGACAAACTCTTGATGCCAATTGTCAGAATTCAGTTTGCCAAAACACAAAGCAAATAAGCACAGCACCAGAAAAACAATCGGTTGTTTCGCAGAAACAATTGGTTGTTTATATCAGTTCACAAATATAAAAACTGAATTTAAAGAGATTAAGGATAAAGAGAATGCACACAGAGGTTTATACTGGTTCACTCAAAACCCAGAGCTACATCCAGTCTTCCCAGAAACCATTGGGGAATCCACTGAGCAATCAACCCAAATCACTTACAACACAACCAAAGAAGTGACCTTGATCCCTTCAAGACACACACTTCCTTTGGTCCAGCACAACACCACTAAGAATGATGATCTTGATCCCCTCAAGAACACAACACTTCTCAGCAATACACACAAAGTTTCTTTTAAAAGTACAAATGATTACACTTGTTACAGAACAAATCTGAAATCAATACAAGATGAAAATCCTATCTCACACTCTTTCATCAATGCAATCTCTAGGCAAATCTCAACTTTTCAAAATCTCATTCAGTGAAAAAATCAAATATGTTTTTCTGTATTTAATCAAAGTTGTTTGTTGCATAATCTTAACAAACTATTAATTGCATTTAAAGATTGGTCAAAACATTAAAAACTGGAGTGTAAACAGTTAGAAAATCATTCAATGCTCAGTCAAAGCACAAAACAGTTTTCTGTTATGGTCCCAAAACAAACAATCGGCTGTTTCCACGAATCAATCGGTTGTTTTGGTTTGACAGCAAGTCAACCATTTAAAAACAGTTTTCAACCTTTCTAAAAACATCTAAGTTATAAAACAATCGGTTGTTTCGACAAAACAACAGGTTGTTTTTCACTTAGTTTGAAAAACACTTTTCTTTTAAAAGGTTTGAGAATACTTATGCTTTGGATTCAATCAAGAGTGAATATATACAATTTATCTACCCCAAATCCTATCTAAAGACAGCTCAACAACAACAAGCACATCCAGCCTTTCATCAACCTTCAAAGGGTTTGGATTCTTCAAAGCTTGAACACACTTGGTTCAATAGTAGCATCTTCTGGGAGGGGTTTGTGAGAAGAGGTAATGTGAGTGAGAAGAGTTCACAGTAATGAGAGTGAGAAGAGTTAGGGTTCACAATTTATGTGAGAGGGATAAGAGAGAGAGTTTTGAAAGAGGGCTCAATGTGAATTTTTCAAAGGGTCAAAGAATACAATGTGGAAAAATAATTTTTTGGAAAAATAGGAATTATATGGAGGGAACGAAAACGAGAGAGAGTGTATATTTCATAAAACGACAATTCTAAATGACACATTTTGAATGAAAAATGTGACACTTATTAACCTATTCTTTTATACGGATAATTGTGAAAGTTTTTAATAACCACCATATTAAAATTGTCACAATTACAATTTTTTTTAATGTGTTTTCTTACAATTTACTCATTATTCATAACTTTTAAATTAATATAACATCATTCAATTTTATAACATCATATCATAACCTTGACAATTAAACTAAACAATGATTTAAGACTTGAAAATGTCACTTGAGACACACGTTTAGGTGAGACCCAAATAGAAAAATAAGAGTTTTTTTTCTATCTTATTCTCACATTAGTGAAACTATCTCTTTTGAGTGAAAAAAAAATAACAAAAACAAACAAAAAAATTAAAATACTTCTAAAATGTAAAAAAAAAACATATCCTAACAATTTCAACTTCTTTAACAAGTTTAAAATGCTAAAATATAACAATCTATTGCTCATATATCATTTTCCAATGACTTTAACTCAAAATGGTCATTCAAAGCTTAAATTGCATTCAATTTCATTAAATTTGCAATTCAGTACATATCTGAGTTCAAGAAAACTACAATCTAATTATCTTAACAAATTTCAGAGTCAATTAAAAGTGACTGCTTATTTCAACATGCGCAAAGTTTCAGCCAACAAATCATAACTATCCATCATTCAAATCATGCCCAGAAGGGTCATAAATAAACTCCCTAATTTCACGAATAAACCTAATAATCTAAATTCATATTGAACTAAATTTTCAAATCTAACTCATTAACAATAATTCTCTTGTAGTTAATTGCGCAAGAAAACTAATACTCTAACCATTAGATGTATACTGGACACAAATTCTTAATTCTATTGTATTTCCTATGTTATGTAATTTAATATTAATAAATTTAATGGTTAATAAAATTTAATTACATTATTTTTTATAAAGTCCTAAAATCTAATTTAAATTTGTCGGAGCCTTTGGGATGTTATTACAAAGAAACCATTTTACATTACATTTAGTTATCAACTTTAGAATATAATTTGTTGGTAACTAAAACTTTGCTAGCTAATTAGATACCAATTTATAAATTATTTATTAATAATAGAAATTACTTTTGATAATAATTTTTTTTTAAAATAATATCTAATTTAGTTAATATAGTGACTAATTATTTTTTGTCTCTAAAATTAATCTTTATTTAATGATTTTCGTGTATTATATATTTTGATAATATTTTGTATATTATTTATTTTTATAAATGAATTTTACATAATTGTATATTTGATATTTGCATAAGTTGTAAGTCTAATTAAAAATTGTATGTATAGAGAAAAATTAATAAAGCTGGAATTTTTTTAAAAACTACCTAACTTTGTATCGCAATTATGATTACATCAATATAGATAATTTCATATAAATAGGTCTTTAAGTTTTTGTTATTCTATAACAGTGGAAAAGAAACTAACATCAATGTAAATTATTATGCAACTTTTTTTATTTAATATAGAATGTATGACTTAGTATATCTTTCTTAACTAAAGTACATCTTATATGAATTAATTTACATATAAAGTTTACACTTTTTATATTACCTATATTTATGTCAATTCTTTGAGGTTTAAAATGACATAAAATACACTACCTATAGTAGTGCATGTTCATAATGTCATTTAAACTTGAAAACAATGATATTATATGTTTCAATTCATCTATAAATACTAAATTTGATATATTTTTATGTTCACAAAATATTAGTTTAATTCACAATTCAATATTGAATTTCATTTGTTGAAAGTTAATTAACACGCGCATAAGTTAGCAAGAACATCTAAATTTTATGCTTACACTTGTTTGCATCAATGATAAAATGAGTTAAATATCTTACAGTAAAAACATAAATAAAAGGAAAATGTATACAAGAAAAAGATATAAAAAGTAATCGCCAAGGAGAATTGAAAAAAAAAAACTAATTAAAACATATTAAAAACTAAAAAATAATTGTAATTTTTAAAACTTACCCTGAAATTCATTCTCAGCACATCTATGAATAGTGTTTATTTGAGAAAATGTTTTCTTCAATTTCTTGTTTTCACTTTCAATTACAAACTTTTATATCTTAGATATTAATCTATTTTTTGCTTTCAATATTTGTATAGAAAATAGGGAAAATAAAATTTCCAGAGGTTTATGTACAAATTTAAAAATGGAAAATAAAATATAATGATTTTTTTATTAAAATACAAATAAAAATCATATTATCGTAACAATTGGATACTTGCTTCTTTAAGATGGGAAGGAAATAAGGGACAACAGTTATCTGGTGTTGTTAGATAATCAAAATATCTCTATCTTTTTTCATATAAAAGGATAAAGTTAACAATATTTTGATCATTTTATATAATTTTTCTCTTCATTCTTTATCACAGTGAAAATAGAACAATTATCATATTTTGAACATTATATGTATTAAGATTTTTGTTGAACACAAAAAAGTGATTTTCCTTGTATTTAGATTTTGTTGTACCCAAAAGAATTAATATATAAGCTTTTATATTTTCAATTTCTTTTTTTCTATGTCCACTAACACATATTATTCTATGGTTATCAATTTTATGATCTGTATGATATTTAGAAAAAAAAAACTTCTATTTGTTGTGTTTAAGAGAAACAAGAAAGGAAGAGAAAATGAAGTGGGAGAAATGGGCCAACCTATGTTTTTGAAGATAAGCCGACATACAATGGCTATTGGACTTTGGGGAGTTTAGAGAAGGTATTTCTTCTTGAACTCCCGAAATTTGTAACCGTAACTCCTATAATTTTATTTTATGTTTAATAAAGGTTTAGAACAAACTTTCCATAATTTTTAGAGTAGGATTTCCGGAACAAACACTTTAAAAGTATTTTTTTTAGAAAAAAAAAATTGGAATAATTTTTTGAATATATAAGATGTTTTTTATAATGAGCTTTTTTGAAACAAGTTCTTTATAATAAATTTTTCAGAACATATAAAATGTTCTTAAATCAAATAAATTTTCAGAACAAGCTTTATCGAGTATATATAATATCTTTTAAAATAATTTTCTTTTTTTTTCTTCTTTCTCTCAAAAAGTGTGGTAATAATGGATAACGGTGTAGTTGACGGTGCAACAGTAACGTTGTGTAGATAGGGAGGTATTTTAGTCTTCTTCTTTTAGTATGGAGGTATAATTAGTAATTACGGGGATGCAGGGAGAAAAACCTTGAAGAATGGCCTTTTAGTATGAAATTTTAATGATATAAAGATTTTACTAGTGTCGTGACATACAAAATGCGTCAGTCGTGATAATAGCAAACAATACTTTAAATTTTGAGGTCTTCAAAAACTAGTTAGTTGAAAGTTAAGAAATTAGTTAGTAGTTTAAAATTTGGGGCTGAAAATTGTTTCACTAATTTATTATATTACGAGGTGGATTTTAAACCTAACTCAACTCCATAAAATCGACTCATGGGATGAGGTTTGTATCCACTTATATACAATGAAATATTATCATCTCTAGTCGATGTAGGATCTCCAACAGCTCATGCGTGAGACAACATATTATGGGTGGTCCGATAACGGCCCGATAGCAGGTGGCATGATAGGCCCAACAAACACTCGCTGAGATAAACTTTAAATGGCTCTAATACCATATTACGAAGCCTAACTCAACCCCATAAAACCGGCTCATGGGGTGAGGTTTGCACCCACTTGTATACAATGAAATATTATCATCTCTAGTCGACGTGAGATCTCTAACATATTAAATTTTTTATATTACGTAAAGTTATTTGTTAAAGCCACAACTATAGCATAGACACTAACACGAATACTGATATCATACGGACACGGAGATACATATAATCTCTAAAATGTAAGATACGGAGACACGGAGATACATATAATCTCTAAAATGTAAGATACAGAGACACGGATTTATATATTATATAATTATGAATTATATAAATTGACAATAAAGATTTATGTGTACAAATATATTTCAGTTTTTTTTAGCAGAAAGATGTTTCTCATTGCTAGTTCAAAATGATTTGTTCCTTATTTTTATAATCATGATAAAAATTATAAAATAAATTTGAGTTTTTTGGAAAATTAATGTATTTCTCATTTGTAAAATTATGTTAGAATCGTGCTAGAATTGTCAGAAATCCAACAAATATTTTTTGAATTAAACATTTCACCAATACGTGTTCTACAAGTGTTGTATGAGTATCAGTGTCGGAGTACGTGTGTCCGACACGGACACACCATTTAAGAGGCATCTCTACTAAAAAAAATACATTTTTACTTTGATAAATAATAAACTAAAATGTGAAAAATAAAAATAAAAAGATTTGCATATATCCTTCTCCATCTATAAAATTTATAAAATTAACTTTTCTTAATTAAATACTTTTAGACACTAAAAATCATCTTTACAAGTTACTATTAATAAAACCATAATTAAATTTAAACATAATGTTCAACACCAGTGCGTTGTTTAATAGTGACTTAATGTTCGTTCAATGTCTTATTATTCATTATATATAGTATTACTCCCTTGGAAATATAAATCCCATATAATATATCTCTCACAATTAACATTCTTCATTCATATATTAACTTGTTTTTAACGTTACACAATACATTTAATTTATCAAAAATAAATCATTGAAACAAAGAAATGTAGAGTGAGCTCAACATTAAAAATTAAAGAGTTATGAAGTTTTCATAGCTAAGTTATGGGATGCTGCTTGAGCAAATCTTATAGCATTTGAGCATCTTAGAGGTAAAATAATTGATTTAATATCTTTCTTGTTCAAACTATAAGCATGATTTAAGTGTTAAGGAACATTGGTCAAATAACCAATTGGAAGCTAGAGTGATGAGTTTCTTGTAATCGCTTCAATATCATCTTCACGGCAACATGTCAATTGAATAATATTTAAACACCAATAAACATAAAACCCTATTAAACTAAAAATTCAGAAAAATTCTTAACTTTTAAATGATCTTCTATTAAATACCTAAGTCAAAATAAACCTACTTTCAGTTTAATTAATTTCTCAACGCTCAAACTATACAACCATACATACAAATCATTATATAAAGCTTTCATATATATGGAGGAGTGTGTTGGGTTGAAACTGGTCAGATTGATCAAGTTTGTCACTCTTAATTATTTTTTTTATAGAGAATTTAAAGTTGTTAGCTAAAATTATTAATATATTTGTATAGAAAGCATGGCTGTAATAGACTTTGTTTTAAAATGTTTAGCCTAATTTTAGTTGTGTATCATACCATATTTCATGGATTATTTATGACGAAATTATTGATAGTTGTGTGTTTGATGTTTTATTTCAAAAGGTGATGTTCTATGTATATATGTAATAAGTATATTTGGGTGACACAATAGAGACGCTAAACGATACTAGTCATTGTAACATAATTAATTCAACACTTAATTATATTTTATACCATAAAAACTTTAACTAAGGGTAGTCTAGTGCCTCTAGATTGTAGTAGAACGATTCAATGCATTCATAAAGGAGGAAAATTGTTTGATTAATTCCCAACATTGATATTAAATCTTGCTCATTAACACAGCTTCTAGCCCATCTAACTCTATATTGAGGGAACTGTTAATAATGGTGAAGATATGATGGTAGAGCCCCCAACAAAGAACCAATAACTAGGACAATGACCAGAAGAATACAAGAAAAATGGGACTCACTGAATTGTGTTTCTGCTTAAGAATATGCAAGAAAAATATTCACAACTTAAAAAAGTGATTTCTATTTGTAGGTGTCACTATGAGTGTATCGGAGGGAAAGAGAAAAGTATAGGCACGCGAAAGCAAAAGAATTATTATTATATGAAAAAGGATGATTTACAAAAGAGAATGTAGAAGTTTTATATGTTGAAGATGGATGAAGCCTCTTCTCTACCTAGTGTTAGTTTGTGTTTGATGTAGAAAATAGCTAATTTGTTGTAAAGTTTGTAATAGGTTTAGATGATCTTGTATGTAGGCTTGTAATTGTGTAAGGTTGCCTTTTGCTACATGATCTATCCTAGATGCCTAACCAAGCCTAGATCAAGCACATGATGTGGTTAAATGGTTTTTGAAAAGCTTTTAAAAGTGCTCTTAAAAGATTTAAATCAGTACAAAAATAAATCTGTTTTATGGAGAAAGAATCGATTTATTTCTTCTCTATTAAAAAGGCTTTTCTAAAATTCTGTTGGGACATCACAGGTAAAGCTTAGTTCGTTATTTCAGTTAAGCTGAGCTGTCCTGTTTGTTATCTTTTAATCTGTTTCTCTGTGAAAGAACAGGTTTATTCTTTGGTCTGCTGAAAGGTTTTTCGCAAGTTAGTTAGGGCACCAAAGGTACAACTCAGACAGTTATTTCAGTTAGCTGAGTTGGCAGTTTTCACAAAATAAATCTGTTAAGTTCAAAACTGAATCTGTTGTTTTCATAACAGCTTTTCAACTGTTTTTTTGAAAAGTAGTTAGAAATTGTTTTCTATATAAAGAAAAGCCTCTCTCACATGAAAGGGTGCTGAACAATTACGTTTTTGACAGAGATAAAATATTTTCAATGTGAAAAGACGGATTGAAAGATTTTTGAAAGGTTTTCCAAAGGGATTTTCAAGTGTGCTTGTTCTAGGAAACCTTTGATCTTGGTGAAGGTGCTGGTGCAGTTCTGCAGCAAATTGAACTACTGGTTTTGAGTTCTAGCATCTTCTTTTCAGGTGTAATCCTTCCTTTATTCTGGTTTGTAAAGGTGTAAGTGTTAGTCACTCCTTGATAGGGTTTCTTGGAGTGCAAGGTGTGCTGAAATAGGGTTTTTCAGCATTGGTTGTATTGTTCTTGTAGTGTTCAAGAACTGTTGTGATTGTAAGTGATTGGTACTGTTTTTAGTGAATTCCACCTTGGGGTAAGGTGAAACTGGACGTAGCTCTGTATGAGTGAACCAGTATAAAAACTTGTGTGCCTTTTCTTCTCATCCCTGCACTCATTTCTGGTTTTGCTTAATTCTGTCAAGAACTAAATCTGTTCGTTTGAAATTGAATCTGTTAATTTTGGGTTTAAGTAAAAATTGTTCTTCCTGATTTGTTAAATCTCTCTAATCACAAACAAGGCAGATGTATATGATGGTTTAAGTGATCTATGAACAAACAGTCTATTCATTAAAATATGAGAAAGAGTCATTCTCCTTAAAACCTTGTGTTGAGTGAATTTGTTTGATTTCTAAGGATAGTTGTATCTTTCATCCTCATAATATCCAGCTGATCTGATTCTGTTATAATTCTCTGTTGATCACAATTTTATATTGAACAAATTCAAATTGTGCTAGACTGCTATGAAGAATCAATCTGTTTCATGTAAAAACAATCTGTTCTTTTTGCCTCTGATATACTGAAAATTGTGTGTTCTTGCGAAAATTTTATAAGCTCAATTCACCCCTCCCCTCTTGAACTTAGACACTAATAGACCCAACAATTGGTATCAAGAGCTAGGGCTTGTATTTTGCTCAAGTGTATGCATGATGTCTGAGTTTAAAATGCCTTTTGCTGAAGGTGCGTCTATTAATAGACCTCCTATGTTTGGTGGTATTAACTATGCTTTCTAGAAAATCAGGATGAAGATCTTTATGGAGTCTATTGACATGGGAATCTGGGATGCAGTGGTCAGTGGACCTTTTATACCTATGCAGGTTGTCAAAGATGAAATAATAAAGAAGCCTTGGTCTGAATGGAGTGAAACCGAGAAGAAGAAGGCCCAATATGACTCCTTAGCCAAGAATATCATCACCTCTGCACTGAATAAGGATGAGTTCTTTAGAGTCTCTCAATGTAACTCAGCTAAGGAGATGTGGGATGTACTAGAGGTGACTCATGAAGGAACTGATGATGTGAAACGGGCAAGGAAGCACTCACTAATTCAGGAGTACGAGCTGTTTAGAATGCAATCAGAAGAAAGTATTGCAGATGTGCAGAAACGATTTACACACATTGTAAATCACCTCACTGGCCTTGGTAAAGTCTTTGACAAGGAAGAACTTAACATAAAGGTGCTAAAATGTCTTGATAGGAGCTGACAGCCTAAGGTAACAACAATATTAGAATCCAGAGATTTATCCAAGATGTCCACTGCTGCACTTTTTGGAAAGCTGATAGAACATGAAATAGAGCTGAAAAGATTGAAAGAACAAGAAACTGTGGAGAAGAAGGCCAAAGGAATTGCTCTGAAAACTACCATGGAACATGATACAAGTGAGGAAGAAGTTGATCCTGAACATGATGAGATCGTGAGTCTGCTCACCAGAAAATTCAGCAGGTTTCTTAGAAAGAAAAACCGTGACAGAACTCAGCAAAGAAAGAGGTATTCCAAACAACCTAATGATTCAAATTCTTCCAATTACCTGTGCTTTGGATGTGGTAAACCAGGTCATATAAAAGCTGATTGTCCAAACAATCAAAGTAAAGAAAAATCAACAAGCAAGAGGAGTGACAAAGGCAAAGGTAGAAGAGCATACATCTCATGGGAAGAAAATGAAGTATCCTCATCTAGTAATTCCTCAACTGAAAGTGAAGAAGCAAATATGTGCTTCATGGTGAATGATGAAGGATCCAACTCTGACTCAGTAAGTGATTTTTCCACTGATTTTGAAAACTATGATCAGCTGTTAATAGCTTTTAAGGAAACACATGATGAAGCAAACAGGTTGGCTATAATGTGCAACAGATTGAATAGAGTAAATAGGGTACTTCAACCTAAGGTCAAAGCTCTTGAAGAAGAATTGCACAAAGCTAAAACTGAATTGGTTAGCCTTGAATTAACATGTTTGCATGCATCAATTAAAACTTGTGATAATTGTAAGAAGCTGGAAAAACAGGTTGAATATTTGTTAAAAACACTTTCAAATTTCACTAAAGGAAGAGAAAATCTTGAAATCTTATTAGGTTCACAAAATGCTGTTTTAAATAAAAATGGTCTAGGATATAATTCTGGAATGAAAGGTAATGTGAAAAAGCTGTCCAGTTTCTTTTTTCCTTCCAAAACAGGTTTTTCCTCTTTTAGTTATTCAAAAACAATGCATACTGCAACATGCTTTTATTGTATGAAGTCTGGTCATGTATCTAGAACATGTAAAGCTAGGAGGTACCTTGTTCCTAAAGGATTGGCCAAATGGCTTCCTAAGGAAAGGTATTAATCATGTTGGACCCTAGACTAAAGGGGTACCATATGTGCTAAATCTGTTTTATTGCAGAAAAACAGCAGGAAAAACCAGTGGTACCTAGACAGTGGCTGCTCAAAGCACATGACTGGTGATGTGACTCAGTTTATAAATCTGAAACTCAAAGATGAAGGGCATGTCACATATGGGGACAACAATAGAGGAAAAATTCTTGGAAGAGGAGATGTTGGTACAAAAGACTCAACCACTATTGAGAATGTACTGTATGTTGAAGGGCTAAAACATAGTCTTCTAAGCATTAGTCAGCTGTGTGACAAGGGATACAAGGTCAACTTCGAAGCCAATACTTGTACAATTTCAAATGAAATTTCTGGTAAGGTGTTGTTCACTAGAAAAAGGGTAAACAACATCTATCTCTTAGATATCATAAAGAGCTGTTCTGAAAATGAGTGTTTGTTATCTAAGAATGATGAATCATGGCTGTGGCATAGGAGGCTAGCTCATATTCACACAAATCACTTGAATAAGCTAAAGTCTAAGGAACTTGTTTCTGGTTTACCAAACATAAAATTTCAAAATAACAGATTGTGTGATGCCTGTGTAAAGGGAAAACAGATTAGAACTACCTTTAAATCAAAAGATATTGTTTCCACAAATAAAGCTTTGGATGTTTTGCATATGGACTTGTTTGGACCATCTAGGACTGCTAGCTTAGCTGGAAATTACTATGCTTTGGTGATTGTTGATGACTTTTCAAGATTTACATGGACCTTGTTTCTTGCTTCTAAAAATGATGCATATAAAGCCTTTAAGAAACTAGCTAAGGTTCTGCATAATGAAAATGAAAATAGGATAAAACAGATTCATAGTGATCATGGGGGAGAATTTCAAAATGCAAAGTTTGATAAATATTGTGCAAAACATGGGATCATACATAGTTATTCTGCTCCTAGGACACCCCAACAAAATGGTGCTGTTGAAAGAAAGAATAGATCACTAGAAGAGTTAGCTAGGACTATGCTAAATGAATCTGGTTTACCTAAATATTTTTGGGCTGATGCTGTATACACTGCTTCTTATGTGCTAACAGAACACTGATTAGACCAATTCTTAAGAAAACTCCCTATGAACTGTATAAAGGAAGAAAACCTAGCATTAGTCATCTTAGGGTATTTGGCTGCAAATGTTTTGTTTTAAATAATGGTAAAGATAATCTGGGGAAATTTGATCCTAAATCAGATGAAGGAATACATATTGGTTATGCTATAAATGGTCATGCTTATAGAGTGTATAACAAAAGATTGCTTGCAGTTGAAAAATCTATACATATTGTGTTTGATGAAACAGATTTTTCTGTGCCCAAATCTGTTCTGGATGAATCTGGTATGGATGATTTAAGAACCATTCTGCAAAAGAATCAATCCAGTAAGCTTGATGCAACTAATTCAAATTCTATCAAAGAATCTACTGTGAATGCAGGATTGCCTAAAGAATGGAAGACTCCAAGGGATCTCACTCTTGACAATGTAATTGGTAAAATTGAGAAGGGAATCTCAACAAGGAATTCACTCAATAACTTCTGCAGAACAGTGGCTTTTGTGTCACAAATTGAGCCTAAAAGTCTGGAAGAAGCACTGCAAGATAGCAATTGGATAACAGCAATCCAGGAAGAGCTGAACCAGTTTGAATACAATGAAGTGTGGACCTTGGTTCCAAGAAAGCATGAGATGAATATCATAGGAACCAAGTGGGTGTACAGGAACAAGATGGATGAACATGGAGCTATCACTAGAAATAAAGCAAGGCTGGTTGCTAAAGGTTATAACCAAGAAGAAGGTATTGATTTTGGTGAAACTTATGCACCAGTAGCACGTCTTGAAGCTGTCAGATTACTTCTAGCATTTTCCAGCTTACAAGGTTTCAAGCTGTTTCAAATGGATGTCAAGAGTGCATTTCTAAATGGTCACATTAATGAAGAGGTATTTGTATCTCAGCCTCCAGGGTTTGAAGATCACAAAAATCCAGAACATGTGTACATGCTTAAGAAGGTCTTATATGGATTGAAGCAAGCACCTAGGCAATGGTATGAGAGACTCAGTGAGTTTCTGCTCTCTCAAGGGTATAACCGTGGCAATTCTGATAAAACTCTATTTATAAAGAAGAAAAGAGAAGATATTATCCTTGTACAAGTGTATGTGGATGATATCATCTTTGGGGCCACAGATGAAGAAATCTGTGAAGCTTTTGTTGCTGCAATGAAGAGTGAATTTGAGATGTCAATGTTAGGGGAAATGAATTTCTTTCTTGGACTACAAGTAAAACAACTCAAGGATGGAATCTTCATAAATCAAGCAAAGTATTGCAAGGAGTTGCTTAAGAGGTTTGATATGGATCAATGCAAAGCAATCATCACTCCTATTTCAACAAGCTGCCAGCTGGATCAAGATTCTACAGGAAAATCAGTGGATCAAACTAAGTACAGGGGTTTGATTGGCTCCTTATTATACTTAACTGCCAGCAGGCCTGACATTATGTTTGCTGTGTGCTTATGTGCTAGATATCAATCTGCACCAAAGGAATCACACTACAATGCAGCAAAGAGAATTCTGAAATACTTGCAAGGATCTAAGGATGTTGGATTATGGTATCCTAACAAGGTATCTTTAAGCTTAACCGGTTTTTCAGACTCTGACTTTGCAGGTTGCAAGGTTGACAGGAAAAGCACAAGTGGGACTTGTCACATGCTTGGATCAAGTCTAATCTCTTGGCATTGCAAGAAGCAAGCTTGTGTTGCTCTCTCCACAGCAGAGGCATAATACATAGCTGCTGGAAGTTGTTGTGCTCAAACCTTATGGCTAAGACAGCAGCTAAGTGATTTTGGAATTTTGTTAAACAAGATACCTATAAATTGTGATAATACTAGTGCTATAAATCTGTCTAAGAATCCTGTCATGCATTCAAGAACTAAACATATTGAAATTAGACATCACTTCTTAAGAGAACATATAGCTAATGGAACTTGTGATATCAAATTCATTGGTACTGAACTTCAATTGGCTGATCTATTCACTAAACCACTTGCTAAAGATAGGTTTTATTTTCTCCTAAATGAATTGGGTATCATTAGCTTAAATTGTCCTCTGCAGTAGAAATTTCAATCTGTTGTTTTATTTTCTAACATGTTCTGTTCCCTGTTTCAGAAATCACAGTTGTGACTAGGAAAGAGAAAGATTTACTTTTCTCTCTCTCACTTTATCTTTGACTGCTTTTACGGTTATTGACCAGCAGGTCTATGCTAATTAATGTGTGGGTATTCTAACTGATTGGATTTTGTGTAGATGCAACAGATTTGATTTGCCAAAATCTGGTTCCAATATATTCTTACGTGAATCCACACCTAAACCTGCTGCACCATAAGAATAAAATCTGTAGCATATCTAATAGATTTGACTTTTCTTCAAAACCCATAATGCTTGAAATCTGATCAAATTGTCTTGCTTTAAAATTTGTGATTTTCAAAATCTGGTTTAAAGACTCTATATAAACCTAGCACAAATCAGCCTTTCTCTCACACCTTCTCATCTGTGCTATAAGCTGTCCAGGTTCACATTTGCTTCACTACAGGTTTCGTTTCTGTTTTGAGTGTAAATCTGAACTGCTTTTTATTTTAGCTAGAATTGTATATTAATAAACTAGTGCAGATAAAAACAGATTGAGCATGACATCCTCATCACACAGAAAGAAGAAATCCAATGAGCAATCTAGCAGCTACCAAGGAATTCTGGAGAAATGGTTTGCTGGAGATTCTGAAGCAATGACAAGTTTCATCCATGAGACAAGCAGGAAGCAAGTCAATGCGCCCAAAGTGCTGGAATTCTCTTGGTTAAGAGAAGAAAATCTAACTGAAGCAAAAACCTTGCTCAAGCATCAAAAGCTGAAGAACTTCCTAGAAATGACTGGAAATGTCTACCCAGACTTGGTGAAAGTATTCTACAGCAACTTGGTTCAAGATGGCAAAAATTTGGTCTCTCATGTGAAAGGTGTGAAGCTGAAGATTACAAGGGAAATATGGAGCGATGTGGGAGGAATCAAGTACTCTGGAATGAAGGTTAGCAAAGGGAACACTGCTGGAATTCAGGGATTCAACAAGATGCAGTTTTACAGAAGTTGTGTGAGAAACCCTGCTGAACCAGTAGCTAGATTCCATGCTGGAAATCTCACAATCATTCCAAGACTCCTAGCCTACATCATTGCTTGGCAGCTTACTCCAAGAGGAAGTAATCATGCAACTCTCCATGAAGAGGACTTGGTTCTGCTATACTGTATCATGAACCAACTCAAGGTAAATTGGGTGAGTACAATGGTGGAGCATATGCTCAAATCCACAAGGTTACCAGACTATCGTTTTCCATATGCTATCTTTGTGTCAAAGCTAATTGATTATTTTGAAGTTGACACTACAAATGAGAGAAATGACACCATTAAGGCAGCAAGTGAAATAGACAACTCCACTCTCCTCAAGATGGGCTTTCAAAAGGAGGATGACAACTGGGTATTTAGAAGGAATGCTGCAAACAGAGCTGAAAATGAGGCAGCTGATCCAGCAAATGAAGAAGAAGAAAATGTTGATGGAGTGCAACACATGGATGAATCACCAGTGCACTCTGCTGGACATGAAGATGTTGCTGCTACAATTCAAAATGCAATGGTTGCATATGAGGCACCTGAGTACAGAGGTGAACCTCTGTCCATGTTTGAAAGACAAGTGCTAAGCAGGCTGGACACACTCACATATGAGCAGAAGGCACACTATGAAATGACTTACGCAGGTTTCAACACTTGGATGACCAACTTGAAGGAGTTCAAGTGCAGCTAGCTGAACTCTACTACAACGACAAGTGATCCTATATCTAAGTTTTTAGCTTTTATATGTTGTTGAACAATTTGGATTTAATCTGTTTGTCTTTATTCTGCACTGTTTTTTAGTTGATTTTATTGTGGTTTGTAATAGAACTTAATACTGGATTTATAGTTTGAACTGTGATGAATGGCTTGTATGTTTTTATCCCATGCTTTATTCTGTTTGATGAATCCAAAGGGGGAGAAGAACAACTCACAGAGAAAGCTCCATGGTACAGCTCACAGAGAAAGCTACATGGTACATGGAGATAGCACAAAACTCACAACTGCTCAATTCTTGTTTTATGTCTAAAAATTTTGTGCAGGTTTTGGCAATTAGTCTAATACAGATTGTGATCATCAAATTATGCTGTGCAAAGGGGATTTGTCTCCATCAAACAGGGGGAGATTGTTGAAGATGGATGAAGCCTCTTCTCTACCTAGTGTTAGTTTGTGTTTGATGTAGAAAATAGCTAATTTGTTGTAAAGTTTGTAATAGGTTTAGATGATCTTGTATGTAGGCTTGTAATTGTGTAAGGTTGCCTTTTGCTACATGATCTATCCTAGATGCCTAACCAAGCCTAGATCAAGCACATGATGTGGTTAAATGGTTTTTGAAAAGCTTTTAAAAGTGCTCTTAAAAGATTTAAATCAGTACAAAAATAAATCTGTTTTATGGAGAAAGAATCGATTTATTTCTTCTCTATTAAAAAGGCTTTTCTAAAATTCTGTTGGGACATCACAGGTAAAGCTTAGTTCGTTATTTCAGTTAAGCTGAGTTGTCCTGTTTGTTATCTTTTAATCTGTTTCTCTGTGAAAGAACAGGTTTATTCTTTGGTCTGCTGAAAGGTTTTTCGCAAGTTAGTTAGGGCACCAAAGGTACAACTCAGACAGTTATTTCAGTTAGCTGAGTTGGCAGTTTTCACAAAATAAATCTGTTAAGTTCAAAACTGAATCTGTTGTTTTCATAACAGCTTTTCAACTGTTTTTTTGAAAAGTAGTTAGAAATTGTTTTCTATATAAAGAAAAGCCTCTCTCACATGAAAGGGTGCTGAACAATTACGTTTTTGACAGAGATAAAATATTTTCAATGTGAAAAGACGGATTGAAAGATTTTTGAAAGGTTTTCCAAAGGGATTTTCAAGTGTGCTTGTTCTAGGAAACCTTTGATCTTGGTGAAGGTGCTGGTGCAGTTCTGCAGCAAATTGAACTACTGGTTTTGAGTTCTAGCATCTTCTTTTCAGGTGTAATCCTTCCTTTATTCTGGTTTGTAAAGGTGTAAGTGTTAGTCACTCCTTGATAGGGTTTCTTGGAGTGCAAGGTGTGCTGAAATAGGGTTTTTCAGCATTGGTTGTATTGTTCTTGTAGTGTTCAAGAACTGTTGTGATTGTAAGTGATTGGTACTGTTTTTAGTGAATTCCACCTTGGGGTAAGGTGAAACTGGACGTAGCTCTGTATGAGTGAACCAGTATAAAAACTTGTGTGCCTTTTCTTCTCATCCCTGCACCCATTTCTGGTTTTGCTTAATTCTGTCAAGAACTAAATCTGTTCTTTTGAAATTGAATCTGTTAATTTTGCTTGTTCTACACCAGAAGCAGGTTTCGTGAGAATATCAACTATTTGAAACTGGGATGGGAGGTGAACTAGAGTGAGACGTCGTTCTTGAACACGATCACGTACAAAGTGCAAATCAAGTTCAAAGTTCTTGGAACGGGAGTGCACTCAACTGCACCTAGGTTGTCTGAGTAAAGTTGCGGTGTTGGAGATGTTATACGAAGTTCATGCATCAGAGATTGTATCCAAATAAGGTCAGTAAGTGTAGCAACAACACTTCAATACTCAGCCTCAGTGCGACTCCGAGAAACAACCTTTTGTTTCTTTGAAGACCATGAAACCATGTTATTTCTAAAAAAAATGCAATATCCAGTTGTACACTTGTGATCATCCAAGTCTGTGGCCTAGTCGGAGTCACTGAATCTGGTGATGGAATAAGTAGAAGATGAAGAGAAGTGAAGCCCATCAGTGGTAATTCCAGCGAGGTAATGAAGGATCTGTTTGACAGTCTGCCAATGACTCAACTGTGGTTTGTGCATGTATTGGCAAACTTTGTTCACAGAAAAGGCAAGAAAAGGACGTGTTAGGCTTTGAAGGACAAGATCGAGGAACTCATCCAGGCTGAGCACCTGCGAGCGGTACATCAGGTGAATGCGGTGACATTCCGACCGAGGATGCCACCCATCACCTTCACATTTGAAGACTTCAAGGGTGTGGTTACCACCAAGACGACCCCATGGTAATATCGGTAGACATAGACCGATTCACCATCAGGAAGACCCCTGTGGACCAAGGGAGTTTAGTAGACATCCTCTACTGGAAAACGTTTAAAGCCATGAGGATACCCGAGGCCGAGATGGTGCCTTATGACGACCATGTAGTCGGTTTCTCGGGTGAGAGGGTGGGTACCAAGGGATACATTGAGCTCTACACCACCTTCGGCCAGGAGAAGAACAACAAGACCATAAGGATCCGGTATCTGGTCATCGATGCCAATACCTCCTACAATGTCCTCCTCGACTAAGCATCCATCAATCGGCTGATGGCCATCATATCGACTCCTTACCTGGAAATGAAGTTCCCTTTGAAGATGAGAGATATTCTTACAGTCCACGTGGACCAGAAAGAGGCACGAGAGTGCTATGCCGAAAGCCTCCAGGTGGAGCCTTTAAGGAATGACATCTCTCCCAAGAGAAAGTCGTCCCGAAAGGACCGCTCACCCTGGGAGGCCCGACCGATGTCAGTCAAGCCAACCGTCGCGTTGGTAGACCTAGACCCCCGGGCGACCGAGGACAGACTGGAAGCGAGGGAAGAGCCTAGGAGAGTATCGCTCCTGGTTGAAGAACACAGTACTATTGTGGGGACGACCATGGCACGACCGAGGCCGAGATAATGCACGTCGCGCTAAAGAAGAACGTAGATCTGTTTGCGTGGACACCGACCGACATGCCGGGAGTGAGCCTGGACATCATCACTCATAAGCTGTCAATATTTAAAGAAGCCCGACCTATCTCCAAGAAGAAGAGGGATCTAGGCGATGAAAAACGTCTAGCGGCGAAGGAAGAGGCCGAGAAGCTTCTGTCGGCTGGGTTCATATGGAAGGTCTGGTACATGACTTGGCTGGCCAATGTCGTCATGGTCATCAAGTCGAACGACAGCTGGAGGATGTGCGTCGACTACAGAAACCTCAACAGCGTGTGTCCGAAAGACTCCTACCCCCTACCTAACATCAACCGCCTGATGGACGGGGCGGCCGACCATAAAATCTTGAGCTTCCTGGATGCTTATTCTGATTATAACCAGATAAGTATGCACCCCAAAGATAAGGAGAAAACGACCTTCATGAAGGTCGACGCCAACTACTACTATGAGGTCATGCCGTTCGGCTTCAAGAACGCAAGGGCAACCTACCAGCGCCTCATGGACAAGATCTTCAAAGGGCTGATCGGCCGATGTGTAGAGGTATACGTGGACGACATAATGGTGAAGTCCGACTCTTTCGACCAGCACGTGGAGGACCTCCAAGAGGTGTTCAAGGCCCTCAGAGGGGTCAACATGAAGCTCAACCCCGAGAAGTGCACATTTCGGGTCGAGGGAGGGAAATTCCTAGGGGTGAGTAC